>NC_056522.1:255853979-255896246 GCF_019175285.1 Sceloporus undulatus
CAGACAAGCCCTCCCTTCAACCACCATCGTGGGGGGAGAGAGGCAGGCTGGCTCCAACTGCCTGCCTGAAGAAGACAAGCCTTCCCTTGTATTGTTTTTAAATGGTATGGGTGGGTTTTTGTATTGTTGGGCTATGT
Organism: Sceloporus undulatus; assembly: GCF_019175285.1. Lineage (NCBI taxonomy): Eukaryota > Metazoa > Chordata > Lepidosauria > Squamata > Phrynosomatidae > Sceloporus > Sceloporus undulatus. Next base: position 255,854,117 of record NC_056522.1, read on the forward strand.
ATTGGTTTTGATGGTGTTTTTGTAAACTTCTGTGATCTGCAAGGAATAGCGGTCTAGAAATAAAATTTCATTCATTCATTCCCCTCCTGCTTAACAAAAAGCAGTAAAATTGAAGGAAACTCAGAGTCTCAACAATGTTAAACCTGCCTATGAGAGCTCTGGAAAATCTTGTCTAGCCCTGTTTATTGTTCTAATTAGCCTCATCCAACATCTTTCCCACAATCCTTGTATGGAGACTGTAGGTCTTGTGTGTGTGTGTGAGAGAGAGAGAGAGAGAGAGAGCATGCATGCATGCATGCACGCACATAGAAAGCTGAAGCATTTTCATTGTTAAATGATGTTCCTGCTCCGGTGCATGTACGTAATCTGTATAAGCACATCATATACAGTGGGCCCTTGGCACCCACTGGGGTTTGGTTTCAATTCCCCCCATGGATACTAAAACCCATGGATGCTCAAGTCCCATTATATACAGTGGGGTAGTAAAATGATATCCCTTATATAAAATGGCAAAATCAGGGTTTGCTTTTTGGAATTTTTGTATTTTAAAAAATATTTTCAAACAATGAATGCTTGAATAAAAAATCCATGGATATGGAGGACTGACAGTACTCATACATTAGAAGACAGAAAAGTTCAGACAGTCTAGGATTCTTTCTGTACTTAGATCAGCATCTACTGCTTGCTGACTTGTAGCTTTCCATTGTATCAAGCTGGTGATGAGAAGAGCTTTTGTATTCCTTTCCACAATCCCCACCCAACCAGGTCTTGCATTACTGTACTGTATTTCAGTAGCACTTTCAAAGATATTTTGTTGTTAACTGCCCTCATAATCAATCTCCACTCATGGTGCCCTATGAATGAGACATCCCTAAGACTTTGTCCTCCAGTGTCCTGCAACCCCATACTGTGACCTCCTTAATAGAATTCATCCATCTAGCATGTGGCCTTCCTACTTCCCTCCACCTTTCCCAGCATTATTATCTTTTCCAAAGAGTCCTTCCTTGTCATGATGTGTCCGAAGTACGACAGCCTCAGTTTGGTCATCTTGGCTTCCAGGGAGGTTTCCGGCTTGATCTGGTCCAAGACCCATTTGTTTGTTGTTTTGGCTGTCTGTGGGATCCCCAGCAGCTGTCTCCAGCACCACATCTCAAATGAATGGATTTTCTTCCTATCTTTTTTCTTAACTGTCCAGCTCTCACATCCATACATGGTAATAGGGAATGCAATGGCTTGTATGATTCTAACTTTTGTGCTCAGTTGAATATCTTTGCATTTTACAGTACAATCTTTTCTAGTTCTTTGATAACCACCCTCTCCATTCTTAATCTTCTTCTGATTTCCTAACTGCTGCCCCCATTTCTATCAATGTTTGATCCCAGGTATTGGAATTCTCTTACTATTTCTATTTATTCATTGTCTAGGTTGAACTTGTGAAGGTCTTTGGTGGTCATTATTTTTGTTTTCTTTATGTTCAACATTAAGCCTGCCTTTGCACACCAGCTAAGGAAGATCAAAGAAGAACTTTGATCTTCCTTAGTTGGTGTCCCAAGTCTCTTGAGGTTTTCTGCTGTGTCATCTGCACATTTTAGATTATTGATATTTCTTCCTCCTATTTTCACTCCCCCTTCTTCTGTGTCCAAGCCTGCTTTTCTTATAATATGTTCTGCATACAAGTTGAACAGATAGGATAAAAGGATACAGCCTTGTCTCACCGCTTTGCCAATTCGGAAGCATTCTGTTTCTCCATGTTCTGTTCTGACAGTAGCCTCTTATCCTGAGTACAGATTCCTCATCAGGACTATCAGATGTGTTGGCACTCCCATGTGTTTAAGGGCATTTCATAGCCTTTCATGATTTATGCAGTCAAAGGCTTTGCTATAGTCTATAAAGCACATGCTGGTGTGTGTGTGTGTGTGTGTGTGTGTGTAGGAATTCACTTCATTAGGCATCATGTTTGTAATGTGATCCCTAGTGCCTCTTCCTTTCCTGAATCCTGCTTGACCCTCTGGGATTTCTCTCTCCGTGTATGCTTGGAGTCATTGTTGAGCTGGTGGGAAAACCAGACCATCTCCCTTCTGCCTGATCCCAACAGCATCGAATGTAAGCGTTCCAGGGGAGCAGAAATCACCTTAAACCAGATTGTAAGAAATAACCCTTTCTTTAAAAAAAAAGTGTACACTTGAGCATAGCCTGCTAGTTTTTGCCTAAAATGTGCTGATAGTAGCATTTGCACTTTGTGCCAATCTAGTGTCTTTGAAATCTCACCTGAGAATCCTCTGCCTTGCTTATAGTCAGCCCTCCATGTCCACATATTCTTTACCCACAGATTCAACCACCCATGGCTTGAATATATATATTCCAAAATGCAAATCTTGATTTTATATAACGAACACCATTTTACAGTGCCACTGTATTTAATGGGACTTGAGTACACATGGATTTTGGGACCCATGGGGGATCCTGGAACCAACCCCCAGAGGATACCAAGGGCCCACTGTACTTGCTGCATTTAGAAAGTATGGTAGAGTAGAACACTTGGCTGAATAAGGCATTGGTGTTATAACTCTTGATATAGTTTGATGAGCCTTCCATCATCTAGATGTAATGAACAGCAATTCCCATAATCCACTGCCTTCGTGACCAAGAAGGCTGGCCCAGGAAATTAGGCATGAATAGCACCAACCTGCCGTCTAGTGGATAGATTTAGAAAAATCACTTTCAGATGCTGATTAAAAAGGAGAGAGGGAATTGTTCCTGAACAGTACTGGAAACTTTCCCCTGCCCCCAAATCCCAAGTAACAGAAGTGACAGGGTTTTTAAAAATGAAATTCTTCAGAATTTTCATTCTCATTCTTCTTAAGGATCAATTACTGTGCCTTGCTTAGCTACATTGTTGCTAATGTTCTTAATTGGACATTTCTCATTCAAGCCCAGACTGAAAGATGAGCTGAAGGCCTGCAATTAATCCTCTGGTGTTCCAAAATACTGGAGTCTTAAGGAGATTGATGAACAAGTGTATGCTCCCTTGCCTCCTGCTGGATCTGTCCTTGATCAGAGTTGATCAAGAGTGGGTGACTTAGCATAGAATCACAGAAGAACAGAGTTAGAAGGGGCCACAGAGGCTTTTAAGAAGAACCCCACTTAGTGCTGGAACTCCAGCTAGAGTATCCCCAGCAAGTACAACCTTTATTTTTGAAGTTTTCTTACTTGATGACCCTGACAGTGCACTTCCACTTTCTCTTTTACCAGTGGTGCTGCCAGTGGGGTGGCCATTAGAATACAGACATTTTGGTGCTGTACGTTCTTTCAAAGTAGTAGCATTAGCAGTAGCTATTGTACTATCTTTTTTGTTGCCCTGCTTGAGTGGCCCATCTTGCAGTGCCATCACTAGGCTTGTTGTCACCCTGTGCAATACCTCATGGTGTCACTCCCACACACACACACTGACCTCCTCCCATACCACACCATACAGAATCCCTAGCAAAGTTTTTTGTAATAAATGTTACTCATAACTTTTAATTCTCATATATCACTTAATGTAATAATAGTTGTGACATAAAACAACTAGCAAAATTAAAATTATACTTTTGTATTTTGGCGGGCTTAAATACCCAAAAAGCAGATCCCATCTGATCTTGGTCAGCCCTGGTTACTTGGATGGGAGACCTCCAGTGAATACCAGGTGCTGTAAGCTATGTTTCAGAAGAAGGAACTGGCAAAACCACCTTTGAGTATTCTTTGCCCAAGAAAATCCTATGGGAATTCATGGGGTTGCCACAAGTGGACAGGTGACTTGATGGCACACACACATGCATTTATTTTTTAAAAGTGTATACCCTGTTGTTGTGGTGATGCAGCACATTCAGGGTGGCTAACATTACCAATAGTAATGGTTTGGATGACTAATCTTCTCACTTGCTGCATTTCTTTTTTTTTCCTTTCTTCCCTTATTTGCAGAAGTTATGAGGATATGTTGGTGGATGACTTGGCTAGGGACCAGTATTATTGGGCCCCGCTGGCCCAGCATGAGAGAGGCAGCTTGGCAAGCCTTGATAGCCTGAGGAAAGGAGGCCAGCCCCCAGGAAACTGGCGCCAACCTGAGCTTCCTGAGGTGATTGCCATGCTGGGGTTCCGCCTAGATGCAGTCAAGTCCAATGCTGCAGCCTACCTCCAGCACTTGTGCTTCCGTAATGACAAGGTGAAGACAGAGGTGCGCAAGCTGAAGGGCATTCCTGTACTTGTGGGGCTTCTGGACCACCCCAAGAAGGAGGTGCACTATGGGGCATGTGGAGCCCTCAAGAACATCTCCTTTGGGAAGGATCAGGACAACAAGATCGCCATCAAGAACTGTGACGGCGTCCCTGCTCTGGTGCGGCTTCTGCGGAAAGCACGTGATATGGACCTTACAGAAGTCATCACAGGTAGTCACTAGTCTCTCTCTGAGGGAGTGGACAGATGTGGTGAGGTGAGCTTTTGGGGCTCTTCTGATGCAATTACTCCTTACTCATGATTGACTCTCTGTTACAGGGACACTGTGGAACCTTTCCTCTCATGACTCAATAAAGATGGCCATTGTGGATAATGCCTTACATGCCCTCACAGATGAGGTGATAATTCCACGCTCTGGCTGGGAGAGAGAGCCCAGCGAAGACTCAAAACCCCGCCACATAGAGTGGGAGTCGGTGCTCACGAATACCATTGGCTGCCTTAGGTAAGATGGAGTGCATCTCTGTGGTCCCAAAGGCTTTCTGTATAGGAACAATGAGATTTATTCAATTATTTGTTGTCAATGCATTGTATGTGGCACTCACTCACTCCTTTTGCCCCCATGACATCCCTATAAGGTAGGGGCTGGTTCAAGATCATCTGGTGAACTTCATGACTTTGTGGTAACTAGAGTCCAGATCTTCTGAATCCAGCACTCTGACTATGACATCAGACTCACTCTCTTATTTGGAAGAGGCACTTTGAAGAAAATTTGCAACTCTTGGAGTATCTGCTAGGCCTGAGGTGTAGTGCTAGATTGGAGACACAGTTTTGGGTAAATTTGGTGCCTTCTGGTGAACTGGAGGTGCAGTTAGTAAAGCAAAAATTTCTGTTTGCTTTACTGTTAAATTTTTGACTGTAGGCCACAGGTGCCCTAGATGATGGAGTCTTTCCCTATAATCTGATGTTGAAAGGGGCTGTGGTGGAAATGAACAAAGCAAAGCTGCTGGCTGTCCTCACATTCTTGCAAGAAGTGGTAACCTGTGAAGTGTTTGATGGCTGCACTGTCCCTGCTTAGATTAGAGAGCATTTGACCAAAATTCAGTTTAATTTCTAAGAGGCTAAAGTGCAGAATCGGCTGAAATCTCAGGACTCAGCATGATGGTGTTTGCTGAAGCTTCTCAAAAAGGCTTTTGATATGTTATACAAAGTTTAATATGGTAGAAGCTAGAAATTCCCATCCAGCAAACCATCACCCCTGGGAGAGAGTGGAAGCTTGGCCAAATGTAAAAAGGAAAAGGGGAGGGGAGAAAAACTAGTGTCCTTGAAAAGTCTGTCTGCTTCTGTTAGTGATATAATTCTAATAGTTTTCCTTCTCTTTTTGTAGAAACGTCAGCTCAGAGAGAAGTGAAGCCCGCCGCAAGCTGCGAGAGTGTGATGGGCTTGTGGATGCCCTTATATATATCGTTCAGTCTGAAATTGGCCAGAAAGATTTAGATAGCAAGGTAAAAAGAAGTGGGTGGAACAGACAGTATGATTCTTTCTGCAGCTTGCTCTTCTGGTTGAGTGAATATTTGTTTTCAGGGGCTTTTCTTCTACCCAATTTTGGGGGCAGAGGAAGAGCAATGTGTGGGCAGAGAGCCAGGGTTTTGTTGGGCTTGAGGGGCAATCATTGATCTTTATTCTTGGGTGCAATATGGCTGTATTATTTCTTTACTTCTGGTTTCACAGGTCCATGTGCAAGGGACAGTATGGTTCATGCTCCTCCAGCTATTTTTATAGGGTTTCTTTCATGATGAGCCATTTAAGAAGGCTATATTGCCTTTCGGCATATGTGGGTTATTGCACCACTGCTTCTGGGAATGCTAGTTTGTCTCCATGCCCTCAGATCATGCAACGTGAAAATAGCACAGAAGCGCAAATTAGACCTCTCCCATATTCTTAGGAAAGTCTGCCTAGTGCTGGAAGAAGCTACCTCTATCCCTTTGCCCTTGTGCTATCATGATCAGTACCTCTGGCAATCTTTCATTTGACTTAGAGAAGGTGACATGTGGGCATAATCCCTCCCCCGCCAAGCCTACAAGTAGTTCATAAACATTTTGGCTCTTTAATACAACTGGTGTGTATCATTTTCTTCTTCCTATTGGCACTTCCTTCATTTAACCAGACCTTGAGGGAAATGACTGTTTTTGTACAACAACACCCATATTTCTTTGGGGGATTCCGGGTGGTGGTGCCTCTCAAACATTACTTCTCCTAGCTCTGCAAAGAGCAGAGTTGTCACAGTAAGTTGTAACCCTTGGTCTCTACCCTTCTCTCTAAATGTAGGGAGGAGAGCTGAGTGTATCTAGCTCTCTTGACTTAGGAGTTGGCATGGGCAAGTAGGCTCCCTTTTTTCTGAGCTGCAGGATGCTTCCTTGAGGGCTACTGTTTTTTGTCATACTTGTGCTTGTGTGGGTGTGGATCTCCGCACCTGTAGAACTTCAGTAACTTTGACATCTAACTTGGAGAATTGTCTTTTCTCCTGTCAGCTTGTGGAAAACTGTGTCTGCCTCCTGAGGAACCTCTCGTACCAGGTGCATCGCGAGATCCCCCACGCAGAGCGCTATCAGGAAGCCCCTCTCAGTGCTGCCAACAACACTGGTCCGCATGCAGCCAGCTGTTTTGGTGCCAAAAAAGGCAAAGGTATGGCTTTTGGTTCCCATGGTCTGTCCAGCCCACTGGGGATGTTGGGTAGAGTGTTGAGACAAGAAAGGGAGGAAAAGGAGCTAGTTCCTGAAGATTTTTAAACTCCCCCTTGCGGTCAGAGCACAAGTTACTGCTGCTGCTTTCCATAGGAGCATTCTGTAGCTGTGGTAATCCCTTGGCTATTTTGCTCTTTATCTTTCAAGGCCTAACGACTTGTAATGGTGGGCTTTTTGTTTGCTGTGGCAATCATGGTGATGGATGGTTTTCAACTAATTTGTGGCCTGTCTTCCTTCCTCCTTGCTCCCCCCCCCCCCCCTTTTCTTCCAAATGCCCTGTGATCCTGCTGGCATTTCTTCTCTTTTGCTTCCCTTCTTCCCTGTCCTTCTCTCCTGCCAAAAGACGAGTGGTTTGCAAGAGGTGAGTCAAGCTTTTTCCTATTTTTGTTTTTGTTTGGCATGCTTGTTCTTGTAAAACATATGACATCAAATTGTTGCTGCTGTTCTCACCACTATAACTCTATCATGTATTGGGACACCTTGTTGTACTGCTTGGTCTTTTCTCTAGGGAAGATGAGAATGACCTCTTATCTCTTCTTACCTTTGTGCTCTATTTAGGGGAAAGTGTCAGAATGTTCCAGCAAGGAAAAAGGGATAGTGAATGTAGCATGGACTAATTTTAAAGCCACTTTATGTACCACACACTTTAAGGTGCAAACCCAAAGCTGTTGAAAGCATGTATGCAACAAGCATATTTAGAAATGTATATATTGTGCATGAGTGCTTTTTAGGGTGGAGAGGTGCTTGCTTGATTTCAGTTCTTTGAGGGTACACTTTATGATGAACTTGGCTAACCCACATTGGTAAGCCCATGTGAAATGCCTCTTTCATGAAATCATGAAGGATCTCTGTGTGGCAGAGATAATGCCCATGAAAACAGCAGTCATACTTGACTTCTGAGAGTACTTTTTATTAGAAGAAAATATTTGACTAACTAGAAGAGTTTCTGCATACTTCTTACCTCACTGTGTACAACCTCTCCTCCATCCTTGTTACTTCTCATGTTTCTGACTTTCTGGCAGTCTTTGTAATCATATTTCCTACCCCACTCCCAAGTTACCTTTTGAGAAGCATGGCTTTTGAAGAAAATAACTAATGCCAGTTGGGGAAATATCAACTTGGCCTTGTTTTGGTTGGCTATTATTGAGGCTCTTGGATGCAGAACCTGGTCCCACTTGGATCTTAATCCAAATACATTGCGTGGACTTGCATGCTTCATGTTTCCTGGTCTAGGTGGGAATAGTGGGGGAGCAGTGAGTCTCTTCCTTTAAAGTTGAGTGTGGTGGCAACAGCTGCTTGAAAGAAGGCAATAATTCTAATCTTGAAGCTCAGATGGCATAGTTAAGGATAAAACAAGCAAGACATGAAATATGTTCTGCTTGATAGTGCTGAAAGGCTGATAACTCAAGAGCTTCTCTGGCCTTGGGAGCCTAAGTTCAATTGGAGAGGTGACCATACAGTATCAGACCATCACATGCTTTACACATATAAAACCCTTAGTTCATGTCTGGTGTTTCCATTTAAAGGAAAGGCCTATGCCCCCTACTTCCGCTTTCTCACTCATATATTTTGAGGGAGTCTTTACCAAATTTCCCAGTGATTCCCTTTGGGCAGCTTGGATCTTTTTGGAATTCCTTTCCTTCACCTCTCTCACTCCCAATATTGCCTATTTGTTTCAAGGTAAAAAACCAACAGAGGATCCTTCTACTGATATCGTGGACTTCCCCAAAAGAACAACCCCTGCAAAAGGTATTGTTCCTGATTCTTATACAAAAATGTTATGAGAGCTCCTCAGAAAATCTCAAAACATGGGAGGCATATGGGACAATATGTTCCTTCAGATAATCTGTGCCCGACCTGTATAGGGCTTTAAAGATCATAAGCTAAAAAAGAAAGAGAATCTCCATGGGAGGGCTACCCCCTCCCCATGCAAAGGAATTTAGGATTTAAAAGCACTTCCTCCAGCATGGATGCAGCAGGCTTCATCTGTATTCCTGCTTATTAAAAAAAGAAAACTACTGATTGAGTATTCCTAATCTAAAATCCCCAAACCTCTAAAACACGAAACTTTTTACCATCTGCTTCTGCCTTTGAAGTGGTGGTTGTGACACTCCTGTTCATTAGTCTCTCAGCTCCTCAGTCTCTCTTAAGCCTCATGTCTCATATACAACACATGTAGTGAACAAGACATGAGACTGGAGAGAGGTGGGAGAATCTGTTAAATGGGGGTAGCATGGATTCATACTAAGAACTATGCTTGAGTTGCCACCATTTCACAGATCCTCTAGCTACATATCTCTTGTGTCGCTTTTCAACCTCACATCTCTGCAGCTTCCCAAATATAGTACAGTCGTGTTGTGCATTGTGTTGTGCATTGTTTATTATGTATATACAAATATAGGTCCCCTGAAAAAATCCAAAATACAAAACACTTCTGGTCTCAAGCATTCGGATAGGAGGTACTCAACATGTAATACAATATTTATGTAAGAGATTCGGTGTCGCATGTTCCAGAGTGCCACAGGCAGTGAACATGTGGCTGGAAAATTCTAGGAGCTGTAATTTGAAAATCCCAACATTTGAGTGTGTTCTTCAAACAGAGGAAGAGAAATTCCTCTATCAGAGACTATACAGAGCCATTGCCAGAATAGACATTTCTAGGCTTGGTGGACAAGTAGTACCATGTGGCATGAGAGGCAGCTCCTAATGTTTTTAATAGGTACCTCTTCCCTTCCTCCTGCCACACTGCCTTTTGGAAGCAGAAGGGTTAACATGTTCTTCAACTGCATGACTTCTTGTGTGCCTTGTTGCATATAGTTCCCTACGTTCAGCCTTCAGAAACAGAACTGCTTTGTCGAAGCATGTATTATTTGGGATTGGGTGAAGAGGCATATTTTTTTGTTTTGTTTTTGTTTTCCACCCTTAAAAATGATTCCAAGTCTAACAAAGGTGTGGTGTGCAGGTGTGTGAGGAATAAAGAGCAGCTTGGTTCTGTAGCCTCAGTCACCTGGCCTCAAGTGACCACTGTGCATGAGCTTTAAAGAAGGGAGGAAGAGGAGAAGAAGAAGAAAAGCAGCATGTCGCTTGTGTAGTGGAAGAGAAGCTGCAGGGTAGAATGGAAGATTGGATGCAAATCACTGGCAAACTGCCAAATCTAAAAATGAAAATATTCTTCCATGTATTGTATTGCTACTGGATCACTATTCCTGATGAGCAGCTGGATTTAGAACTTTAAAATATTTCTGTGGCATTGTGACAAGACTTCTGTAGTTGTTTACCAAAATAATTCATACTACATAGATAATACATTGTACTAAATCCTAATGTTAACTAGCTAGTCCTAACTAGAGTAGACCTGTTGACTGAGTGGTAACTTGATAGATGTTCCTTTGTGTCAGCTCCATTCATATAATGGACCCACTCTAATTGGGTCTAACAATAGGATTCAGGCCATTAAAAGTGCATGAGATTGTTTTTTAATGATCTAGAGGACTATGACAGTAAGAATGTCTTGTCTTGGCATTGAACAGATAAGCTTTGGAACCAGGCAGGCCTTTCTGCGAAGGGCATTCCAGATTCACAACTTTCTGCTTCTGTTTGTTGCCTTTTATCTTGAATGGGAAGAGGAAAGGGCCAACAAACACGATGAGGTTCATATGTGATGGGTGGGAATCCTATGGCCATCCATTTGTTGCTGGACTACAAGTCCTAGCAGCCTTAGCCACTATTTCCAGTGCTGAGGAATATTGGGAGTTACAGTCCAAAAACACCTGCTGTACTATATAATGATTTTCTCCCTCTGATCTATAATGTAGCCTTGTAATGCGCTCTACATGGGGCTACCTTTGTACCAAGTTCGGAAGCTTCAGTTAGTCCAAAATGCTGCAGCCAGGTTGGTCGCTGGAACATCTAGGGCAGACCACATAACACCAGTATTAAAATCTCTTCACTGGCTGCCCATTAGCTTCCGGGCTCAATACAAAGTGTTGGTTATTACCTATAAAGCCCTATATGGCTTAGGCCCGAGCTACTTGAAGGAGCGCCTCCTCCCACACAATCCACCCCGCACTCTCAGAACAACAGGGAAACATCTCTTAGAGTGCCCGAGAGTGAGATTGACAACAACTCACAAAAGATCATTTGTGACAACAGCACCGACTCTCTGGAACAATCTCCCTGACGAAATCCAGGTCTGCCCTACCTTGGATGCCTTTAAGAAGGCTTTGAAGACACTTTTATTTAGGCTAGCATACCCGTCTGACTCCTTGTAGATATCATTCCTGATAGAAGTTCACTTTACGGACTGTTAGAGTTTATGGTTGTATTTTTATTATGCTATTGATACATGAAGATTTTATATTTTGTAAATTGTATGTAACTGTGTTTTGATGTAAACCGCTTTGATCACCAGAAAAGCGGTATACAGATAAAGCATCATCATCATTATCATTATCATTATTATTATTATTATTATTATGCATCTTTTTGTAGGTTATGAACTCCTCTTCCAGCCAGAAATTGTCCGTATATACATTTCACTGTTGAAGGAGAGCAAAGCCCAAGCTATTTTAGAAGCCTCAGCAGGAGCCATCCAGAATCTCTGTGCTGGCCGTTGGATGGTGAGTGAGCACAAAAAGAAAGGGGGGGGGGGGGGGGGAGAGGCAATGACTGGAAACTGGAGCATGTGTGTTTCTTTTAAAAAATGGAAATGCCATGAAAGGCTTGGGTGTCAGACAATGGGCAAAGCAGAAGAAGATTCCTTGGCACCAGGGATAGGTTGCCCCTATTGCCCATTTCTCTGTGTCCATTTGGGCACACCTGCAATCCAACATTTATACTGCTACAAAGAGGGAGGGATCTGCTGGTTTGAGGTGCAGTTAGAATTCCCCCCCCCCCAAAAAAAACCCCAACAACTCCAGAGGTGTTTTTTTCCTGTTCGGGCTCCTGCTGGTTGCCTTGGCAGGTCCAGTGAAAATTCTGCCAGTGGGGAGACTTCTACATGCACCCTCTTCAATTGCTTGTGTGATGAATGTGTGAGGACTCACTATAATTTGCCTGTCACTTGTTGTTCACTCAAAAGAAGCAATTCCCAGATGTTTACTGGGAACTGCAAGAGGATAATGGCCTGCCCATTAGTTCTGTAATTTTTTTTCTTGCACCCTCAGTTAAGAAAAAAAAGAAGAAGCTCAAGGTGGTTAATAATATAGTTAGGAACAAAGTTGGACAGAATAAAACCATTCTCTGAAGATGCCAGCCACAGATGCTGGCGGAACGTCAGGAATAAACTCTTCTAGAACATGACCACATAGCCCGAAAAACCCACAAAAAACTATGGATGCCAGCCATGAAAGCCTTTGATTTCACAAAATAATAAACTGCTTAATATGTTCTTGGCCTTTGGTTGAAGTTTTGGGGAGAAGATTCCTGCTACATAATTTCTCCATGCAAGAGAGAGAATTATGTGTAGGTCTCGTCCTTAATTTCTTTTTCTGTGTGCTCAGCCATCCAGTGGTCCTCTCTTACTCCATCCCATCCTGCCCCAGTTTCCCCCCTCTTGCTCTCCATATACATACATACATTTTGCCCTTATTATCCTTCCAACCTTCACTTTCTAACTTCAGAAGATTGCCTGGATGGGATTATTTACAGCTGCCCAGAGTTTCTAATAGAGGAATGATGGAGAATTTTCCTAGATTTGGGTCTTGCCTCCCATTCCGCTCTGTAGATTTAGCAGAGGCTCCTTGAGGAGGGAAAGAGTGCACAAATACTGACTTCCAGCTAGAGCCTGGAACACATTTCACAGAAGATGGAATGTGGGACAGGTAGAGAAGGGAATAATTAAGCAGCTCTGCTTGCCTTCTTCCATCACCCCTCTGTCCCACTTACTTGCATAGTCCTAGCAATCAGAATGCAGGTTCTGATTGTTTTTGTGGTTTGCACATTGAATTTTGAAATCAGCAGCCACAGAAAAATTAGAAACAAACCAACGCTACTTCTGTGGCTGCAGGAGCCTTGTGTCCTAATCTTGTTTGGATAAGATTTCAGATGGAGACTAAAGATTTCTTCTGTCTCTGCTCCAGAGCCTTGGGGCAGTGTGGAATTTCCGGAATGGAATAGTGAAGTCAACATTGTGGTAGAAAGGCATGCAACCAGTTCTGTGTTTAACTGTAAAAATAGCCAGCTACTTTCAGGGAAAATGTATATTTGCTCAGTACTGAATTGATTGGGGGCTGTGGTTGTGGGGATTTGTATGGAAAATAAATCCCCACCCTGTTAGGGAGATTGTGGGTGAAACCAGGCATTTTGTTTTGGCATTATGAGCAAAAAGTGCAGTTCTGTATATGGAGGCAAACCCTTGTCACGTATTCCATAGCTCTCCTTTCAAGCTGTGCTGTCTCCTTAACAGTATGGGCGGTACATTCGTTCTGCATTGCGCCAGGAGAAAGGCCTCTCTTCTATTGCTGACCTTCTAACACATGATGGAGAGCGTGTGGTGAAAGCAGCGTCTGGAGCTCTGCGCAACCTGGCGGTGGATTCCCGTAACAAAGAGCTGATAGGTGAGAGCAGAAAAAGGACAAGGTGTTAAGTTTTTGAGAGCAAGTAATGTGTCATTTAAAGCAGAACTTGGAAAGCTACATTTTGACAACTTCCAGAAGTCCCCCATCAGCATGACTGCTAGTTATACTAGCTGAAGGAATTCTGTGCAGTATAGGGCAAAAAGGTGACTTCTTTATGTTAATAAAACTGGCCCTTTGCTTCCTGGGAAGCTTTAAAACAGGGGTGGGTAACTGTGCAAGGACTGAGGGCTGCATTAGTGCCCCCCCCCCAGAATTTGGGGGGGGGGTCTCATCTCCCTGACCTGCTCCTACAAAAATAAAAGTCACCTTTTTTGCTCCCAGATGCCCTCAAGGGGACAAAGGGGCATGTTTACCATTTTATGGCACTTTCCTGGATGTTTTAAGCCAAAAAGGAAGCCATTTTTAAACAACAAGATGCAAGTAAAAGTCACTTTGTGATTTAGAAAAAGGTCTCTTTGTTGGCCCAGGGTGGGCCTAAAACATGGTAGAAATGCATCACAAACACCCAAGAAAAAATTAGACCCCCTGGAGGACCAGGGGAGGGGCAACAGATGTGCTGGAAATGCTTACCATAATGCACATATTTTGGAGGCAATTTTTTATACTTCTTGCACAGTGCAAAATGTAATTGTATTTTGATGTGATGTTTGTTTAATTGTGTTTTAATTTTTTATTCTCTATTTGTTTTTTCAAAGCAAATATTGTTTTTAGCCTTAGTAAGCTGCCTTAGATCTTGTGTCATGAAAAGTTGGCATATAAATTAGATGGGTAGGCAGGCAGGCAGACAAGCAAATCAGTGTAGCTCTGGAATAGGCATTCTTTGATCTTCCATATGTTAGACTGCAGTTTCCAGGATTCCTTAACATTAGCTGCTAGATAAGGCTGCTGGGATTTGCAGTCTAATAGTAACTGGAAGGCTGCAGGATTCTCAGTCCAAAACTGAGCTTTGAAATGAATACCTCTGAGCCTGTCAGTAAACCTTCTCTGTGGTACTTGCAGTCTTCTTCGTTGTAGATAATAGCATTTTTGGCCCCTGTCAAAAATGACTATTTTTGGCAAGAGCTTTCTCTATTGGTATTTGAAGCTCTCAAGCAAAGGTCTGCAAGATACAGAGTTCCCTTGCCCTTCTGTCTTCTGCCCACCTCTGTTCATAATGTCCATTCTAAACTAATTGGAGATCCGATCTACTCCCACTTGTAGGTAAACATGCCATCCCCAGTTTAGTGAATAATTTGCCAGGGGGACAGCAGACACCAGCTAAGAACTTCTCTGAAGACACCGTGGTCTCTGTGCTAAATACCATCAATGAAGTTATTGTGGACAACTTGGAAGCGGCAAAGAAACTGCGGGAGACACAAGGCATTGAGAAACTGGTGCTGATCAACAAATCTGGGTATGTACAACCCCCAAGTCAGAGAACTGGGTAGATTGTGCCTTCCCCCATTTTCTTCCACAGAGTCTCCCTCATCAAGTGCTTGTGGGCCAGGTGGGATTAGAATATACTTTATTATGGTCAAAGACCAGCATGAAAGAAACAAACAAACAAAAAAAAAAACCCCAACAACAACATTAAAACACTATGGTTAAAAATAATGCATTAATAATAATACATTAGTATTACATATAAAAGCAATGCAGTAAAATCATGCATACTTAAGGTTGGTTACACAACTGGGTGCTTTGCTCTTAAATAGCTGGAGGATAAAATCTGCCCACTGAGAAGGCTGGATTAGTTCTTCTGTCATACAGTTGTGTTTCTCTAATCTTCTAGGAACCGTTCAGAGAGAGAGGTCAGAGCAGCTGCTCTTGTATTGCAAACCATCTGGGGTTATAAAGAGTTGCGGAAACCACTGGAAAAAGAAGGATGGAAGAAGTCTGACTTCCAGGTATTGGGCAGGAGGGAATGGGAGGGTCTGGAGGTGAACAGAAATAGTTTGGAGTAAAATATGCGTCAGAGATGGGCTTGATGACCTTTCTACACATTATACTGTCAGATTTGTGATTGGATGTTCCTGTAAGTTACTATTACGTAAAGCACTATTATTCTATTCTTTTTCCTTTTGTAAAAAAAAAAAGCACACACATAGAAACTAGGCCAAGTCAAGTTGAAAATTATTCTCAGTGGCTGTTTAGTAGAACTAGAGGATCATGTCAGTCCTGACTTCTCACTGCACCCAGCCCTATGAAATGCTTGAAAACACAGCAGAGCTCCAATCTTTTATGTATTACATTTACAGTGGACCCTTGTTATCCGCTGGAGTCCCCATGGATAACAAAATCAATGTATGCTCAAGTCCCATTAAATAGAATGGCATAGCAAAATGGTGTCCCTTATATAAAATGGAAAAATCAAAGTTTGATACTTGAAATTAATACTTATTTGAATATTTTCAAACCATTAATGCTTCAATCCATGTATAAAGAATCCGTGTATAAAGAGGGCCAACTGTATATTTTGACATTTCTTGAGGCAAGATATGTAACTTTTCCCTTTTTTCTTCTAACAACCCTTTGAAGTAGGTGAGGCTACAAAATCAGTAGAGACTTGCCTAGTTTGCCACGGCTGGAGGATCATGGCTGAGGAAAGATTTACACATCTGTTTCCCTAATCCTTGTCCAGGGGTGGGCAAAGTGTGGCCAGCAGGCTGCATTAAGCCACAGTGCACCCCTTTAGCCTCTCTGGTACTTCCCATCCTAGGAAAAAATTGATACAAAATTGGCCGGTCTTGCCTCTAGTGAGTGTAATCAACCTTTTAAAGGCAATACAAAACAGCTCTTCCCATTTCCCCATCCTTGCCAGCCTGTTTTAAGCCTGCGGTAGCCTTTTTCAAAAAATGGAAGCGAGTCTCCTTTTTTGAAAAATTTGCAAGTGCAGCCTGCCAATGTCTGGGGAAAGGCATAGACACCACCACCACCACCCGGCAAAAAAATTGCTAACCTTTGCTCTGACCCCTACACTACACCGGCTCAGAATAATACAAAACACAAAAAAACCCACTGTAGATCCAAGCCGTGAGTTAAAAGTCTAATTTGTACCTTCTAGGAGCTGTATAAATGGCAACACATGCTGCCATGTACTGAGAAAGTACCTAGCCATATGAGCCTTTTATCTTGAGCTCTTAAACCTACTGAAAAAATCCCTCCATTTCAGGTGAACCTGAATAACACCTCTAGAAGCCAGGGTGGCAATTCCTTTGATGACAGCACCTTGCCTCTCATTGATAAGAACCAAAAAGGAGGTAAGTACAGGAATGGCAATTACATCAGTCTGACTCCCTAAATTCAGAGAGAGAGAGAGAAGCCTTCAGTCATGTATTATCAAATGACTCAGTGTGATGGAGGAACAAGGAAAGCTGCCTCACATGGAGGTGGACCAGATGGGGCCATTTTTGAGTACAGTGGGCTGATGAGCAGGGGATCCATTCCACCTCCCACCTGCCCTGCATATGGAGAAAACGCATAAAGTGAAATTCCATTTATTCTTATGGCGGTGCACCCGCCATTTTGTCCTATTGGGGCTTGCCGTATGCATAAGCGCATGCCGTACTGACTGAAAGCAGTTTTCAGAGATATCAGATGTGAGTCCTTGCCAGCCCTATTTTAATCTCTTTTAGCATTTGTATATTCTCTATGCTATCAAACCCAGTGATTAGAACTACATATTTAAGAATACTTAGCAGTGGGGTGTTTTTCTATTTCAGACTTCCTCAGAACCCATCATTTTAGTACATCTACAGATTACAGTGGTACCCCGGGATACGAAATACCCAGGTTACGAAATTTCCGGGATACGAAAAAATCCCATAGGAAATAATTGTTCCGGGTTATGAATGTTTTTTCGGGTTACGAAAAATTTTTGGTGCTTTTTTCGGCTTTTTCGCACGAAATCGTGGCTTTTCCCCATTAGCGCCTATGGCATTTCGGCTTGCGAATGCTTTTCGGGTTACGAAAGCGGCGGCGGAACGAATTAATTTCGTAACCCGAGGCACCACTGTACATATTTTGATACTCTTGGGTGGGGCACACCTGGAGAGAAGGGGAGATGCCAGATGTTGCACACAGCAATCTGAGGTCATTTTGACCTGGCATCTAAATTTTCTGTGTGCTGGACGTTTCTCTAAGAGAAAGCAATCTGCCATGTATTAGTGCAGTAGTTATATATTCCCAAACTGCCTTTTATGGTATTTGAGAGCCTGACAAATGTATTTACTTTTTAGGAGTGCCTTTTGGGGGTGTTCTTAGCAACATTATAGTTTTTAGCAATATTAAAGTTTTCTTAAGAACGGTTTTACCTGTAAAGTTAATGTGTGATTAAAACATGCACTGTCTAGTCATTGCGAGTTGCATTGACAGGCTCTCCATCAAGGGGCAAGATATAAATTGAAATAGAAGTGGAGTTATTCAGTGTTACAAACACTACAGAAAGTCATGTTGCATACCTTCAAGTCATTTCTGATTTATGGCGACCCTAAGGCAAAAACCTATCATGGGATTTTCTTGGCAAGATTTGTTCAAACAAAGTCTGCCTTTGCCTTCCTCAGAGGCTGAGAGAGTGTGGCTTGCCCAAGGTCACCTGGTGTGTTTTCTGTGGCTGAGAAGGAATTGAAACCCTGAAACTGTATTCTGAAAGAGTGGTTGTCAGAGCAAGAAAATTGCTCTCTCATCAAAGAAAGTTGAAGTTGGCTACAGTCATCCTCCACATGATAATCTTCTGCAGAGCCTGTTATCTAGTGAACTACTCTTGACAGAACAGTTATTTATATAGTCAAATGTAAATGATTTTGATTAGGTGTTATTTTTTTTTTTGTTTCTAACTGTTCTTTCTAGACAAGAAATCCTCACGAGAGGAGATCCAGATGGGCAACATGGGATCAGGTATGGGAACATCACTGGCTGAAAACACAAGATAATGTTTTGGCATGTTGACATCTTCAGGAGAGGTGTTAGTGAATAGATCCTACCAGTCCAGCAGATGACCCCTTCTGCACAGTTCCAAAATGGTGCTGAGACTATCTACAATGCTTTTTCTGTCACCTACCTAAATTAGGGTTGGACAAGTGAGATGCTTCAGATATTTTTTGCCTGTATAATTACCATCAGCCCTAACCACCAAAGCCATTGGTGAGGGAGTATGGAAGTTGCAGTTCAAGAAGAACCTGATGGACCACAGTTACCGCTGCTGCTACTGTGTTCCGTCAGATTGTTTCTGACTTATGGTAACCTTAAGGTGAACCTGTTACAGGGTTTTTATGATAAGATTTTTTCAGAGGGGTATTTGCCATTGCCTTTCTCTGAGGCTGAGACTTCTCCAGGGTCACCCAGGGGGTTTCCATGTCCAAGAGGAGATTTGATCCCTAGTTACCCAGAATCCTAACTGAACACACAAGCCACTATAACACACAAGGCTCTTGAGTTACCTATCCCTGCATATCTAGCAATACACCTCCAGTCCATCTGTCTTCTGACTGTTATAGGTGCTGTGCTGGATCATGGCCAGCACTGCTTATCATGCAAGTACTGACTTTACTGAGCAACATCATAGGCCAGATTTTTGCATTGAATTGCATAAATATACCAGTGCTCTTGCTGTTAACATGTGGGGAGACACTTCAGCTTTTGAAGCTATTGCAGTCTTCCATTTGCCTACAGTCATGGATGGTCAACTATCCAGGGAGGTGTGGTGGCTATTTTAGCCGCTGCAGCCTGCTCAAGGCCACACCATTGTGTTTGGGCATACTAGAAGTGATGTCTGCCACCTCTGGCTGACATTTTGGCTAATATTTGTTCTGAGGAAGGAGAACTTGTGGGGTTTGAGTGTGACCAAAATTGTTGCATTTGAAGCTAGTTTGGGACCATTTTGGGTGGTTTTAAGGTGACAAATTGGCTGCAAATTGGCACAAACGTTTTTTTTTTTATTAAAATGGAGGAATCTGGTATCAACAGGAGAACTTTGGGGCTCAAAAATGGACATTTAGGCCCATGTTCAACTCATGACCCACACTCCCCCACTTCTGATCAAAATGCTACTAGTAGCAATTTTTACTATAAATCATGTTACTATATCATCATTTGCAGCGACAATTAAAAAAAAAAACAAAAAACAAAAAAAACCCCCCAGTCATTCTAACTTAAGGTGCAAGAACTGATGTTTTACTTTAGTTAACATTTTGGAGTTAATTTTGGGATGGCTGTAACCATTTTTAATAATTTAAATGATTTCTTAACAATGTAATAATATTATTTCATCAGTTGATTTATCAATTTCCCTTAATAATACATGTTAATAAGTCAGTTTTCCATGATAATTTGATGTTAATGGCAACACTAATATTTCCAAGCTCTGGTTGCAGTCCAGAACCTTTGGAGATGTGTGGAGTGACCAACTCTGCTGTGCAGGAAGATGGTTTCCCCACTACTTTGTTTAGCTATCATCTATATTAATTTTTTTCATATTAAATACTCCTTGATTTTAGACAACTACTCTACACTGAATGAACGGGACCACAATAGAACATTGGAACGATCTGGAGAAGACATGGAATCTATGAAGGGAGCACCACTGATGGTAAATAGCTGGGGTTCTCATTGATTGAGGCCTTTGAGATCTTACCCTACAGAATGAAGTAGCAAGAAGCAGTAAAGAAGGAAATTTAATTCTTAAGTATCTGCTCTTTGTGAAGGGAAAGCCCACTGTCCAAGGTTGAAAGGCTAAGGATTTCTAGAATTAGAGGATGCAGAGGGACAAATGCTGGTACATATCATCCTTTCCCCACCCTGGTGGAAGACCCAGTAGCTAATCTTAACCTTTTTGACTTTTTCTGCCTTATTTCTCTGATGACTTTCCCTTTAGACTTCTTGTCCCCCTCTCCTATATCAGATGTCACCCTTACTAACAATACCTATGTCTGCAGCAGGAGGAAGGGCAAGAATCTCTTGAGGAGCATGACCAGTTGCTTTATCCTCCTATGGTATGTCTTTGCTTTCTGCCAGGGCTCTATGGCTTCTACATTTAAGCATGGGTGGTGGGTGGATGGGGCCACATGAGTAGGGGAGAGAAGAAATCAGACCTGTTCCTCCAATCAGAAATATTATCGGGTCAGATTTGATTTCTTGCTTAACCAATCTGCTTCTAGAGATTTATAGCTTCAAGATAACATGCATGTCTGGCTGCTTGATGATTCTGTATCTGTGTTCTGCTTGCCCTATGTAAACCTGTTGCTTGTGGGAATTGTACTGAGTCTAATACTAACCTTAGCCTTTTTGTTTCTCTCTCTACAGCAGAAGATTTAGTGTTGCCACTGGCTGCCTTCTCTGTTTTGGGTTTATAACATACTACGTATAACTCTTTGTGGTGAAATGGATTGACTTTTTTTTAATCTCTTGGCACCAAGTCCAGCCACCCAGCCAAAATGACTGGCGCCTTATGCCCGCAGCACCTCACACCTCCCTTAGATGGCTGCGCATCCAATCCTCTGGACACTTTTTTGTCTCTCTTCTTTTTTAAAAAAATAAAGCAAAACCAACAGCATTCCTGAAGACCAAATATTTCTCCTGATGGATTTCTCTTGAGCAACTAAGGCAGACACTTGAAAAAGTAGAAGCTTCTGCTGCGTCCACAACAGTGGTTGAAGCCACTGGTGCAAATGGATCTCAGCTAAACTCAACCATACTGGAACTAGGTTTTTTTCCTTAACGAGATGTCAGCTTTCTTCATAGAGAAGGGAGAAAGAGAACTCATCTCCTTTTTCTCTTAGCCTATAGAATATATTTTTGTGTGTGATTCATTTTTTTCAACAAAGGATGCTGGGAATACTGGAAAATTCCTGGTGGGGTGGGGTGGGGATGATGGTGGTGGTTGTGAGGGTGAAGGGTGGGAAATATTGACAAAGGAGTTTGAGTGACTGCATCTAGGCCAAGTGTGCCTCTTTGAGGTGATAGCCCTCTGTATCCTCATAGGCTGACGAGGAATGTGTGGGTTTGCATCTGTATTCTCCCATTTTTATATTGCTTCTAGATGGGTTAACTCCGAGTTGAAGGAGCTATTTATTTGTGGGAGCAGAGGAGCTTAGAGTGCAGGGGTGTGGGGAGAGAGAAGAGGATGGGAGTATGTGAAAGTTGGTGGAAAGGGACAAGAGTGTTCAGATCTCTTAATTGGCAATTTTAGTTCTCCACTGTGGGGGGACAACACAAAGGTGTCAGGTTTTGGGTTGCTGATGGACAATTTTGACTTCTGTGGTGGGTGCCTAGGCAGGCTGCAAAGTGCAGAGGCAAACGATGGGGTGGTGGTGGTGGTGGTGGGGCTGATGAAATGGGGAAGGCTTGGTGATGCAAAAGGTTGTTGAGGAGGGAAGGCCATTTGTAAATATTGCCTAGATCCTCCCATGCAGGCAGGGGAATGAAACCGTTATCTGTCACTATTTACACGTGCCTTTCTTTGCCACTGTGAAATAGCTTGGTGCTTTTCTAATTCAAGTGAAGAAGGTTTAATAGTTGCCTGGACTGGAGAGAGGGATTTTGGCACAGAGCCTATGATGCTCCTGCTCTCTCCCTATTCCCTACATCAGAGCCAGAATTCTGTTGCCCCCATGTTTGACAGAAGGACTTGAGTAGTACATATTGGGAGCCAAGTGTGGGAAGACCAGGAACTAATCTGTCAACTACTTAAGGCTTGTGGGCTGCAGAGGGGGAGGTGAAAGTAGGATGGGGTAAGAATCACGATGTGCACCTTAATGGCTCACCTCTTCAGGGAATGAAAGGAATTTAGGCTCTGCTGACAGATCTTTATCCTAATCAACAAAGCAGCAGTAAAGGAGACAATAGTGGCAAGCTCTGGGCACCATATTGGTGACTGCGTCTTTTTCTGTACTGAAGAGGATTGCAGCCTTTTACCTCATCTCTCCTTCCAAACTGTTTCAGCCTAGTTAACTGGAGGGAGCTCTGCTGCCCTTGGCTCCTGGAATGTGCGCCACACAAACAGTAAGAGGGAAGGCACAATAAGGTAGAAGATTCTTGGTACCTCTGACATGCTCCAATCCCAGGTGTTTTCTCACCCCATTTGAGGATGTGGGAAGGATTAAACATGTATATCAGCCTTCTAAGGGCAGAGTCACTCAACCTTTTCTAATGTAAAACACTATTTTCTTTTTAAAATTCCAGACTACCAAAAAATACCCTTCCCCACTGACCAATTCAAAGCTGTAGGAAGAACTAATAACTCACTGACTTTTTTTTTTTTTTTGGCTTTTCCTTTGCACCCCGGGGGAGGGGAACATCCTGCTGTTCTTTGAGTCCTGCGCTCACTCTGTAATGCTTTTAAAATGAAATGATTTTTATATAAATAAAGTTTTAAAGTGTGTATTTGTTAAAATGGATGTGCCTTCTCCACATCTTGTTAAGTATGTCTTTCATTTGAGAATTCTGCTAAATATGGGATTTGCTTGATACCATTCAATATCTCTCATATTTTAATTTTCTTGCCAGGCTGAATTTGCTTTGTGTGGAATTGCACTTTCTCAGGTGAACTGGAGTTCTGAAAAAGAGGTTGTGCAACAGACAGCATGCAGACCCATGCACCTCATCTAATTAAGTGTTGTCCTCCACAGAATTTCAGATGCATGACAGCAAAACCAAGCTCTTTCCCACTTGGGGAGCAAACACCTTGTTTTTCACATGATGACAAGCACTTGTGGGGACACTAGTAATCTTGAAAGCAGGAGGTGTAACTTATTTTAAAAACGAGACTAATTTTTTCCCCTGCTGCCACCAAATTTGTCAAGACAGGAGAGTGGCACTTTACACAAGGTGCTTGAGGTATGTGCACCTTTTTTTCAAGAAAACATGCACTCATGGAAGCTTGCAGAAATACTTTGCTATAGTTATTGTGTGTATTCAAGGCATTTTTTACTTATGGCAACTCTAGGGTGGCTGTGTAGGGGGGCTAAATATCCTAAAGGCACCAGAAGCTGTCTGATCTGGGATGTTAAGTGGGGTTAGCCATGGTTCTGCTAGAAGAGACAACCTGCAAAACAAGACATCTTTGGAAAGGCAAATCCAGGGTTCTCCCTCCTGCTGTCTTGATGGCCAAATTCCACGACCTTTTGTGGATTGACCCACTGACTAGCCTCCCCCTGTTCTAAAATAGCTGTGTACTGTGAAATACCTACCAGTGAAGAATTTTTTCAAGGCAAAGTTGATCGTATGTGTACGTGTGTGCCTTCAAGTTGCTTGTCGACTTACTGCAAGTCCATGGATTTGATAGGCTTTTCTTAGGCAAGGAATGCTCAAGGGGTGGTTTTGCCATTTCCTTGCTCTGAAATATAACCCCCTTTCCAATCTTCCAATTGATTGGGATTTTTTTACACAGTTCTTTTCATCCCTAACAACTCCACTACCTTAGAATCTGCTTCCTATTCCTCTTGCAGCAAGTTCTGGGTTCTATTTGTAAGTTGCTGGTATTGTGATGCAGGGCAAATGAAAATGCAGCTTTAAAAGGTCCCTTTAATGTCCAGTGTAAGGAAAACTGTGAAGTGGATGAGAATAATTAACCCCCTGCTGTCAAAGTTGCCTCCTGTATTCCCAAAACTTTCCAGTTGAGATATCAAAGCAGAAAGAAAATACACTACTGCTGTCACCCACCTTTAATCATTGCTGGTTAAATCAGCAGGATTGAAATACCATCTGGCTCCATCATTACTGTTTGTTTTTAAAACTGTTGGTGCCAGAGTACAGAAGTATGTTCACACACAGCCCTCCTCTACTATTTCTCTTTTTTTCGTTCTCACAACAACTTTTAAAGTCATATAATTTCCTGTTTTCCAGTGTTTCACAATTTTTGCATCTACCAAAGCAGCTGCATCTGTTTGAATGAAGGTCGTTTACAGAATGCAGTGGGAGGGGAAAGAGTGAGTGTACCTTATGGTCTTGGGGAAACAAATTCCCTACAGCATTTTATATAAAATATGCTATATAAGCAGTCAGTGGATTGTCTCTGGAGGTATACACTCCTTTCTCTCTCTTCTCTGATTTGCTTGCTCGTCTTCTGGTCCATCCCTCCCCTTCTGAATGCTCTTTTGATTCCATGTTTTAGGGGCTCAGTACACATTCTAGAAGGGAGTGGGGAGGAGCTGTGCATAAAAGGTGTTGAGGGAGATTTGGCCTGGTAGGTCTTGGGTGAGGATGAAACTGTTTCACTGAAAACAACTGTTTGCATGAGAACTCTCCAAAGCCTATATATAATAAAGACAACAGTCTGTCCATTTAAGACAGGAGAGGATGGGCTACTTGTGGCATTGAAATGCAACTCCTATAATCCCTCTCCTTGACCTGTTTAGCCTATCACTGTCTACTATGAGTTGCAAAAGGCTGTTTGGAGAGTCTTAGTAATGAATGTTCTAAGCAGACTAGCTGACTTTGAACTTCTATAAATTCATGCCTTTGATCTTCAACTAGCATTTCCTGCCTTTAGCAATATCTGTCCCCCTTGGGAAGAAAGATCAAAAAATTTGCTGATAAAGCTCAAAACCGTGAAGGGAGATAACCCTTTATCTCAAGCTATTTTGTATGGGAGATTAGAAATTTTCCCCAAGCATGCCAGGGACCAGTACCATACCTGATCCCATTGGTTCTAATTTTTTCTTTCCTGAAAATACATCAGAGACTAGCAGTCAGTGGTTTGTGGACCGACACTGGTCCGTGGACCACCATAGCCTTGAGCTAGTCTTAACCGCTTCACTTGCCTCCACCCCATATTATTCACTTGAACACTTCTGGTTTCCTAAATGAGTTACAGAACTAGGTTATAAAATTGATGGTGGCTGGTTTTATTGGTTTGTTTTTTGTTATTGTTTTTGTGACTGGTTGGAGACCAGATAGGGGAGGGAAGAGGAGGATTGTACTTCTAGCTCAATAACACTACTGCTCACCCAGTTGGAACCATTCCAAAGTTCAGTCAGCAACCAAAAGAATAATTCACTCTGACAGTTTCCCATTGGTATTTGGGGGAAGGGGGAGAGGGCAACAGAGAGGAAGAGTGAAATCTAGATTTCTAGTACAGTACTGCTGTTAAACAGAAACAGACACATTCCATGCATTCACCCATTTTAATACTGTCTTTTCCAGTCCCATGAATGTAAATAGTGTGAGGCTTTGAGAGAACACACAGATATGCCACCACAGAGTGACTGGGTGGCAAAATAGATAATTCACAGATAACATGACTTGGACAAACAAAAGGTAGCCAGTTGCTGCTTACTAAAGGTTGGCTTGTAAATCTTAAGCAGACAAGTAGTTGAGAATGTGGCTGGATGTTTTTCCCAGGGTGTCATTCTGGAGGCTGGGTTACATGTCTGATCTTGGAGTAATGATGACTCCAGCTGAAGGAGTCCAGTTGCCAGAAGGCTGTTCGTTGCCCCCTCCCTTTGCTATTCGGAATCTCAGAGTATAGAGGTTTCATGGAGAATTCTACAATGAACCTCACCACACTTAGTACCACAACTTCGATTTAAAAGAAGTCCTATTTCAAGCAGCTTTTGCAAAGTCTGAGGCAGGGCCCACTTGCTCTTTAGAGAAAGAAAACCTTCCTTGAAAGATCCAGTGGACAAAGAAGAATTGATTCAACCATCACATCCTTCATTTGGTACAAATAAACCAGATGGATGTGGTTCACTTTAACAACTACAGACAGCTCTCCATATCCATGGATGCAACCATCCAAGGCTTGAAAATATTCAAAAGAAATATAAATTACAAAAAGCAAACCTCGATTTTGCTGTTTTATATAAGATATATTTCACTGTGCCATTGTATTTAATGGGACTTGAACATGCACAGGTTTTAGTGTCTGGTGGCGGGGCTCTGGAACCAAACACCAGATACCAAGGGTCCACTGTAATGTTATGCATTTATGTTGTTGCAACAGTTTGCTTTTCAATGTTCTTGTATTTGGAGACATGAGGGTATGTGTTTTACTAGTAGCTGCTGTGCTTGGGCTTGTGCCAAACACAACTGACTTAAAGGTACAGATCAGTACGGTGATGTCTGCAGTAAAAAAAAACTGTTAAAAGGAGAACTACACAGTTTTGTTTATTTTTGTCCCAAGCCTGTACAGCCCCTAATACATTACTGCCTATTGTGTACTGGTGGAATTGCAACACTGTAGCTTTAAGATTATCTGGTGATAGTTTTCACAGATGAAATGCTTCATCTTACTGGGAGAATTTTATACTTGAGATAGCTTCCCGAATCTAGGACATAAGGTCAATAATGGGAAAATCGGAATAGAGGCAGAAAATGTGGAAATCATATATGGCATCTGTTTGACAACTGTTGTAGAGATATTTCAGGATTTGTTTTTATACAGTGTCCTAAAGTGGTTGATAATTTAGTGTACATGTACCCCAGTCTCAGCACCTAGTATGAATGTGAAATGCAATGTACTTTGGAATGGAGCTGTTTGTTCTGCAATACCAGGAGCAGCTCTCACCAAATGCCAACACCAGCAGATGGCTCTTGTTCTTAGAGTCCTCCAGAGGTCTTTGGTCCTCCAGAAATTTTGGACTTCAACTCCAGGCTGATGTAATAAAATTGAGACAATTGGCATGCTTAGGTCCTATATGTGTTGTATTAAAAGATTCTTTGATTGCTTGAGATCAAAAAAAAAAAATGAAGCAGGTCATGATACTAAAGGCGATGCTATGATATCTGAACCATCCCTTGGAGAGTGCCAAGACTGGCTGGGTGTAGAGGGCTCTTTCTGCTTTATTTTGATACAACCAGAGTATCTTTTCCCATGTTCTCTTCATTTCAATACATATTACAAGCTTAGCACTAAAAGAATGTTCACATGAGACATCCATTCACACACACACACAAGAACTAACAATATAAAGATGGTAGCAAATAGCGACTTAGGAAAATATTTTAGCCTTGGGACCATGGCATGGCCAGGTTATGCTGAGGAGTCAGGTGGGATATGGAAAGAGTGCCTGCCTGAGATTCAAATGAGACAGAATGGGAGGTGTTTTAGCATCCATATTTATAGGGCAAAACATCCTGGCACAGGTTTCGGGAAGTGAAAGGATTCCCAGGAGGGAGCAAGGAATTTGAGAATGGCTGGGCTATCAGTGCAAATGTCCTTGGACAAAAGAATATTGCTACTGGCAGGAAGTGCACTTGGACTTCTGTTTATTTGTAAACCCCAGGTCTATCACCCACCATCATTCTTATCAGTGCAGAGATTATGCAGATTATTATCTCAATCAATCAATCATGTCTATATGCCCTTGAGCTTTAAATGTGCTGTTAAGGAACATGGAAGAACTATATAGAAAAAATAGAAAAAGAAGAATGACACATAGGAAGAAGAAACATAAGATGAACCCCAAATTTTGGAAAGTGAAAGAAAGCTACACTCAAAGTGATTGGGAAGAACAAATCACCAGGAGCAGATAACATACTAATAGAACTACTACAATCCACAGAGACAGAATCAACTTTAGTCCTAACTAAAATCTGCCCACAAATATGGAAAACAAAACAGTGGCCTACAGATCGGAAGCAATCAATATGTACTCTCACCCACAAAAAAGGAGTCACAAAAGATTGCAGTAATTACAGGGACATTGCATTAATTTAATATGCAAACAAAGTCTTGTCAAAATTCTGCAGCAAATCCTTCTACCATGTATAGGGCAAGAAATCAAGAGGTGCAAGCTTGGGCTCAGGAAAGGAAGGGGCACTTGGGGTCACATTCCAAACATGATGGATAATGGAGCGCACCAGAGAATTCTAGAAAATCAGCATGTGCTTCATTGGTTACCAAAAAAAATAATAATCCTTCGACTGCTTAGATCATGAAAAGGTATGGAATGCTCTTAAAGAAATGGGAGTGCCACTACATTTCATTGTCCTGATGCAGAACCTGTACTCTGGACAGGAGGCTGCCATTAGAACAGACTACAGAGAAAAAGAAAAACCACATCTGATTGTGGTTTTGCTGTCCAGGGGGAGTGGAGCATTGTCCTTTAGATTACTGTGCCATGTTATGTCTTGATTAGTATGCTATATTATGTATTTTGTATTATGTATTTTAACCTTTTGTATAACTATGTTACTGTTGTTATGTTTTGTTATGTAATGATGGTGGGGTGTAAGGGGATAGCTTAATGCATTATTGTTTGTATTTTGTTTTGTATTATGTTGATCTTGTTTTGTAATCTTCCTTGATTCCTTCGGGAAAAGGCGGAATATAAATAGATTATATATTATATTATTATATAAGAAAGAATGAAGATAGGTGGAAGGAACATCAATAATTTAAGATATGCAGATGACACATTCTGCTAACAGAAAACAAAAAAGACTTGGAACAATTACTAAAGAAAGTCAAAGGAGAAAGTGCTGAAGTAGGCTTAATGCTGAACGTTAAGAAAACAAAAATAACGACCACAGAAGATCTACATGAATTCATCCTAGGTGATGAGGAAATCATGCCAAAGATTTACCACACTTTGGATCAAACACTGACCAGAATGGGGACTACAGTCAAGAAATCAGAAGAACACTAGGAATTGGAAGGGCAGCCATGAAAGAACTAGACAAGTTCCTTAAGTGTAAATATATATTGATATCAAAAGGAATGTGTAGAGCTTGTAGCTAGATGATGCCCCAGTGTGAGAAACTAGCCTTACCATATAAGAAGATCCAGGAGGCTCAGTATGAGGGAGCTCAAGAGCACATAGCCAGGATAGAGCCATCAAGAGTGGGATCTGCATAATCCCTGCATTTATAGGAGTGATGGTGGCCAGTAGTTTTACAAGTGAACAAAAATCCCAGTACATTTTCCTCTAGGAGTGATACTTCTTTGTCCAAGGACATTTGATTATCCAGCCATTCACAACATCCCTTCTCATTCTTGTCCCCTGGAAGCTATCCTTTAATCCCTAATTCTGCCCTGGGACAGATTTTGCCTTATAAATATGGCTACCACTGTCTGTATCCCACTTGACTCCTAAGCATTGCTGGGCATGCCATGGTCCTAAGGCAGCTTGCTGAGACATTTATCTTCCTGGTATCTCCCGATTGGAGCTCCACATCTGAAACAGTACAGTATCTCCCTCTGCAACCCCTTAAGTCACTATCTGCTATCACCTTTCATTGCTTATTCCTTGAACATGTACAGTATGTGAGTGAGTGTGCGTGGATGATTATTATCTTTCAATCATAAAACTATTTTTAAATTGTACTCTGGAGTTCTCTTTCTTGGAACTAATATACAGTATACAGTCATTTCTGTAGGAAATGAGCAGAGCAGTGGAAGACAACGAGACTTGGAGATGTCTCATCCACAGGGTCACCATGAGCTGATGTTGATTATTATTATTATTATTATTATTATTATTATTATTATTATTATTGAGGGCAGCTAGCAACAACAAATAACTATGAATTCTTGCATCTTTGCAATATCTGAAATTTACTTCTGAAAAGCATCGTCCACTACTACTTTTTGGTTTGATGACCTATAGTAAACTATCACAATGATGCTTTTATTTATGTCGCTATTTATTTCTTACCCAAATGATCTCAGCTGGTCCATTCTGATCCTCCTCATGGGTTTCTGTACCAGTGAGTTTGTTTTTTTACATATAATGCCATTTCTCCTCCTTTTCAGTCACATATATTCTTTTTGTATACCCTTAAACTGTAATAATTCAGTCATGGGAATCATCCCATCAGGTCTCCATTAGGCCTATAATGTAACACTGGTCCAGAGGAAAGTGTGCTTGGTGACTCGTTCCTTGCTCTGAGACTGAAACTAACTTTCTTTCAAGGCCAAAAAGTTAATGTGCTGTTGAAGGGGGAGGGAAATATGTAGACATTATACAATTACTTAATAGGCATGGAATTCTAGAAATCGAACTCTTACCAGCTTTTGATACTGTGCCAAGTTTAATTTTTGTGACCCTGTCAATTTAGGGTGACTCAATTTCATAGTGTTTTCTTAAGCTTAGAGTATTCAGAGGTTCAGCACTGCCTTCCTCTGAAATACAACCTACAGTACACTACCTGGTACTCCTTGGCAGACTCCCTTCCAAATACTAACTAGGCCTGATCCTGTTTAGCTTCTGAGATCAGATAGGATCTAATGCCTTTAGGGTATTTAGGACAATTACTTTCTTATGGGCATTGAAAATGATAATTTCCTTCTCTGTTTTGGAGAGTGGATGGTTTAAAGGTCTCCCATTTTTAAATGCAAGTTTGTCAGCTGCCATTGAGGTTTTCAGGAAGTATCTAGTGCTGCAGATAGATAATTTAGACCCTGGACATAATAGTTTTGTAGGGATGGATGGTGATAACTATTTCTTCACTTTTTCACAGTGACTAAAACAGCCTTGCCACAAAAACTACTTTGAGATTTGAGTAGTGAACAGCTGAATATAAATATCTGAATGAATTAATGAATGGTCAGGGGATCTCCTGATCATACTTTGTAAAGGTTTACAAGCAAACAGAGCTAGGTTAATAATTTCTAAAATAGATTTATTGTTATCACTCTTGAGATTTTGGGGAAACAGCTATGTTTGCACTGCGTCTGGTATGGAATTTGCTGCCTTTTTGCAATGCATGAGTGAAAGAGTGTGTAACATGAAATTTTGCTTACAGTGTAAACAATGTAAGATAGTGTAATTGAAAGGGGACAGAAAAACATGGGCAGGGCCAGATCCACAGACCATACAAAGTTAATTTGTGACAGTGTCTAGGCTAATGTGGGGATTCTGGGAGTTATTGTCCAGAAAAGTTACACTTCCAAGTTCTGAATATAGTTCTTACCAATGTAAAACGTTTCCCATTAAGTATGCACAATTCTATTCTAGGTATTATTCAAGAGTAAGTCTCAGTGCAACAACTGTTCTTAGCTTGCAAAGGCCAGCAACAATTTTATGGGTAATACAGCTGCTGGCTCAACTTACAAGTTTTTATGTGGCCCATTGGCCAAATCTGGCCTCTAGAGAAGGGTACTATCCATCCCCTTGGATTCTGCTCCAACCCCAGAACTTTTTCCTACTGAATATACCCTCCATCCAGTCCATTTTGTCACAAAAACAGCCTTCCAGAATATGAATGTCATACGTTTTCTGCTTAGGAGCCGTACTTTACCTGCCTCTGCTGTGGGGAATGCTAATTTGATAAGAGGCATCTGAAGCAGTTGGTGACCTTTACCAGTGACATGGTAAATATAAGGCTACTTCTAAACAGGACTTCTAGGACTTCCAGTAAAAAGGCATTGTGATACTAGCCCACCTTTCCTTTTAGAGACAGATATTTAAATGGTAAAAGAAAAGATGGAGGAAGGAGCAAGAAGACTGAGGAGGGTTCCAAACAGAAGACAGTATCTGCTTTCTATGCTGTGTGAAAGAAGTTAGGTGGCTGCAGAATAAAGGTTTTCTCTGTACGCACCCAAAGAAAAAGGTCATGGGTCTCTGTTCCTCCTCTTCCTCTGTTCCACCACCACCACTTCCTTTTCTTTTCTGAAATGAACTTCTGTAGGTTTAATGGTTGCACAGCATGCAAATTCAAGTAATAAAGTAAGTCCTACTCCATTTCCATCTGGAGCAATGTATTACTATGTAGATTCCAGCTATTACAGGGACAGAACCTCTGTCAGCCAAAGGGGCACCAAACAACCATATTTTGTATGTGTCTGAGTGAACTGAAGATCTTGATAGTCTTGAATTGTTCTAACTATGGCTAGTTCTTTAAGAGATTATTTTAGAAACTGTGGAATGCCTACAGAGATTCTCAGAAGAATTTCTACATAGCAGTATTACAACAAGGACTTAAAGAGATCAAGGAATTGACATCCTTAATGAGACAGGAGATTGGTCTCTGCACATTTCTTTTTCCTGAAGCTGGAAAATATTTATAAACCTACCTTCCAAATCTAGCAGCTTCTCAGCATCTATTTCTGCCAATACTAAAAGAAGCTCATCAGTGTCATTTGGACACTTAGCAACTTTGCTTGGCCTTCTTTGTTTGGTTCTACAAGATCTTCTCATAGAGAACTTGTGTGAATGTGGCTTTCTCTCCTGTGTGCATCTGCTTTTGAGAATATAGATGAGATAAGAACTCCTGAAAGATACTTGAACATGAAGTTCAAGGCAGGGCTTCTCAATCAATTATGCTTCACAAACCTCCCTTAACGTTTTATATTTACCATTTTTCTACCATCCTTTCACAAAGGGTTCCACAGTACTTCAGGCTCAAAGAAGCTTGAACATTCTCTCTCTTAATGTTATCTTACAATAGCTTCTGCTCTATAGAGTTGTTAGGCAGGTGAGAGTAAAGATGTCTGACATTAGATTTGGAACAGGATGGTGCTTTGAGTTAACAATTCAAAACAGGCTCTGATAGACAAGGGCAGAGAATCGTATTGATTCAGATTAGTTTTGAGTAATTGTTCCTCTCACATAAGCAGATAAAAGCTGGGTTACATGCAGAGCTGGGAAAATTACAAGTAATTCATTGTATAATTCATTGCAAACCCCCTTCCAATGATTGGCTGCCAATAACGTGGGAGAAAATGCAACGCACTGTAAATACAATGTTCTTCAAGTGAGATGCTGTGGAAAACAAAAAGTACTGCTGAAACACTACACATGTATAGAATAAGTTATTATTATTATTATTAACCTTTATTTATGAAGCGCTGTAAATTTATACAGCGCTGTACATACAATCTTTTAGTTAGACGATTCCCTGCCCTCGGGCTTACAATCTAAAAAGACATGACACAGAAGGAGAAGGGAGTGGTGGAGGGAGAGGGTAAGAGGTCCAGCAGTTCCTCTCTACCTCCAAGGCCTGGACCAAGGCGGATGGACTGGAGGGAGGGCGAGGCTTCATAATGGATGGTTAATCATTTTCCAGGGAAAATGCATACTCTCAAGTAGGATAATACATATACAGTACATAGCAATACAGGAAATGGTTCAATAAACAGGCACCACAAGAACATCAAATAGTAAGCGACAATTATGCAATGCCTGGGAAGGCTTTTCTGAACAGGATGGTTTTCAACTCCGTTTTGAAGCTGGTTAAAGAAGTGATGGCTTTTGCTTGTGGGGGAAGAAGGTTCCAGGAGTGAGGGGCAGCGAGTGAAAAGGGGCGAATCCGGGATGGGGCAGAGGAAATCCTGGGCTGGGACAGGAACCCTTGACTACCAGAACGGAGGGCCCTGGTGGGAAGGTGAGGAGAAAGAAGGTCTGATAAGTAGGGAGGGGCCAGTCCATGGAGGGCTTTAAACATGGACAGCAGGAGCTTATACTGAATGCGGAAAGGGAGGGGGAGCCAGTGAAGGGATGCCAACACAGGAGAGATGTGGTCAGAGCGGGGGGTGGAAGTGATAATGCGTGCAGCTGAATGCTGGACAGAGATTAAAGGACGGAGGTGAGAAAGAGGAAGCCCAGCCAGGAGGACATTACAGTAATCAAGTCGTGAGATCACTAGGGCATGGACCAGGATATTGGCAGTAGAGGCGGAGAGATATGGTCGGATTTTGGCAATATTGTACAAAAAGAATCTACAAGCCTTGGCTGTGGTCTGGATCTGAGGGATACACGACAGAGAAGAGTCAAAGATAAAACCAAGACTGCGGGCTTGCTGGACTGGTTGAATAGAAATGTTGTCCACAGAGAAAGAAAAGGAGTGTTGAAGGGTGGGCTTAGGAGGAAAGACAAGAAGCTCCATCTTGGACATGTTGAGCTTCAAACGCCGATGGCGCATCCACTGCGAGACAGCTGTGAAGCAAGACGAAACTTGCTGTTCAAGCCTTGGAGAAAAGTCAGGGGCGGAAAGATACAGCTGGGTGTCATCGGCATACAGATGGTAGGAAAAGACAAAGGAGCTGATGAGTTTTCCTAAGGACAGTGTGTAGAGAAAAACAGAAGGGGACCCAGAACAGAGCCCTGGGGAACTCCAACAGATAGGGGAACAGGAGAAGAAGTCTGACCTCCTGCAACCACTGCAAAAGATCTGCCAGACAAGTAAGATCTAAACCAGTCGAGAAGCTCCAAGTGGCTGATGCCTTGTTGTCGTCATCATCATCATCATGTGCCTTCAAGTCTACTCATAGTGACCCTTTCATAGGGTTTTCTTTGTTAATTTTATTCAGAGGATGTTTGTGATTGCCTTCTACTAAAGATGAGAGACTGTGACCTGCCCAAAGCCACCCAGTGAGTTTCTATGGCTGATGTGGTATTCAAATCCTAGTCTTCTAGGCACTTGTCACACAAGCAAAAAGTTATCCCAGGGTCAGTGTGAAGGCAATGCAGGGGCAATCATGGGGTTTCAATCAGGAGCCATCTTAAACACAATCGGGGGTCATTCCAGGGTTAGGTAAATCCTCTTTTTACCTGAATTTACCTAACCCTGAAATGACCCTGGAATGACCCCCAATTGAGTTTAAGATGGCTCCTGATTGCGTTTGGTGTTGTGTGATAAACAAACTTGAAACCCTATGATTGCCCCTGCATTGCCTTGACCTTCACATTGCCTTCACATTGACCCTGGGATAACTTCAAATTTTGCTTGTGTGATAAGGGCCCTAGAGTTCTAGACAACACTCAAACCACTATATCATCTTGGCTTGAATGATGAGTTACTTAATACTTTTTCACTATTTTTTTCTGTTTTTAAATCATGTTAGGATTAAAAGACATACCCGTGTTAGTCTGGAAAATCAGTATGCATATATTTTGAATTAAATACAAAATATAGTGTTCTTGCACTTTGGGTAGAACTCTAAAAGAGAAAGACCACTGTTGCAGCAATACATGTGTTCGCATATTGATATGATAACTGCAGGTGCTTATTGGGTGGAATACACACACAGACACAGACACATAAATACATATAAATATGAGCATTCCCTATCTCCATCACTACAGCAAACTTACTTTCACTTGCACATTCTTGTCTCAGTTTCTGAGTGCTGTTACGGGCAATGCTGCTCCATAGAAATAATAATCTTACTCCTTAATAGCTTACAGAGTCATACTGTTGTTACTGTTTAGAACAGTACACGCTGGAGACTTTGGCTATATACTGATTATGTACAGTTGTACAGCAATTTCCTCCTTGGTGGCACTGCATTGACAATAACAGCACCAACTCCAAGTTTATTAATTGTGCAGGGTCACATTTAGAATAAAACAACAAAACTTCTTAACAAGCTCCTTTGGGATTCTAAGCTGTATTCAGAGGCCCAAGAAACTGAAGGTTGACTCGAGGGAAAATGCAAGATATTCCCCAATTTTTTTGTTCAGTCCTAAGGGGAATGCATTCCCGTATTTGTCTCTTTCAGCAAGTAGCAGCTTCAAATCAGCACAATAAAGATTAAAGGGAACAGTGCTAGGTTACTTTTACTGTCCACTGTTTAAACTGGCCAATTTTATTGGAGTGATAAAACTGGAAATCATAAAAAGGTGGTTATTGGTGATGGATTTGGATTTATGGTGATAAACCATTAAAGAATATTTTTTAAAAGAATTTTTATTTTGGCTTATTTTTTGGATTCAATATATTCATAAATGGAAGGCCTGATTTCCAAGATTATATTCTTGAATCTTCATGTGTGCCCATAAAGTGGATGCATTTCTTTTAGTGTGCATCATTTACATTATTCAAAAAGCATCAAAGTAGAGTTGTAAATGTGCCTTTTTAATCAATTATATTTGTTTGCCTGTGCAAAGCATGATTTCTTGCTTTTAGAAGCAAATTAGACAATATACCTTTGTCAGTTGTTAAATATTTGTAGTTTTGTTTCAGTGGTGCTGCTTGAAATACGAATTAAAAATGGAATTGCAAACATTTTTATAGGTGTTCTTAAGAATGATCATTTTAGTTTGCTCCAATTTTTGAATATTTTTTTAACCACTGAGTAACAGGATCATAGCTCCTGGGAATCAACATAACTCCTGTAAGATTTTTGGCTATCCTAATTCTCAAACCATAAAATCCTGATAAAGTATGTCACAATAAATGTATTAATAATCAGACCATAATACAGTAGGCACTCTGTATTCTCAGATTTTTATCCACAGAGCCAAGCATCCATGGCTTGAAAATAGTTTTTTAAAAGTATAAATTCTAAATAGCAAACCTTGATTTTGCCATTTTGTGTAATGGACACCATTTTACTATCTCACTGTATTTAGTGCACCCCAATCTGCACTGAACAGACTTCCTTTGCCCAATGTAGCTCCTGGCTCTTAAGGATGGGTGGGAGGTTGGGCTAGAATACATTACTTTGTTGTTGTTATTAGCTGTCTTCAAGTCATGTTCAACTTATGGCGACTCTGTGTATGAGATGTCTTCAAGACTCCTTGTCCTCTACATCTCTCCTCAGCTACAACAGGTTCAGGCCCATGACCTCCCTGATTGAGTCTAGCCATCTCGCATGTGGTCTCCCTCTCTTTCTACTGCCTTTCACGTTTCCTAGCATCATTGTTGTTTTTCCATTATTCATTTTTCCTCATAATGTGGCCAAAATATGACAGCTTCAATTTAGTCATCTTGGGCGGGGTACAAACCACCGCTTTGCGGCGCTTCCCCGCCGCTGCCATTTGCTCCGTGCGGGAGCCGCAGCAGCCAAACCGCGCGACTCCCGCGCGGAGCAAAAAAGAAGCTCCATTTCGGAGCTTCTTTCTGCGGCGCATCTATGACGTCGCGAGGCGCCTGGCGCGGACTCGCGACGTCATAGGCGCCGTGACACGTCTGGACGCTGTGCGTCCAGTACGTAAAGATGGCGGCGCCCATGTAGAAGGTGCGCCGCCATCTTGTACGTATAGGATACGTACTAGGGTTAGGGGGGTGCGGAAGCACCGCCCCTTCCTAACCCTAGTATGTATCCTATACGTACTATATGGCAGTGTGTATCCCGCCTTGGCTTTCAAAAAAAATTCAGAGTTGATCTGTTCTGGAACCAATTTGTTTGTCTTTTGGCTATCCATGGTATCCTCAACACTGTCTTCCAGCACCACATCTCAAATTCGTTTTGGGTTTTTTTTCTGTCAGCTTCCTTCATTGGCCTGCTCTCATATCTGTACACTGCAGGAGTTTGGGCTTTTTGATCTCTCCTCCAAAACAAAACAAAACAAAACAAAACATCCTTAAACATCACGAAAAAGGATTTACAGTTTGTACTGGAGTATCCATGTAAATCCGCAGAAATGTACATTATTGTATATGTGGTTGTCCATTCACTTTGCATGGGTGACTGCACATTTTTGGCAGAGAGAGTGTAAAATTTTTGGCAGAGAGAGTGTAAATAGATGCAAATAGAATCGATTTGAATCTCTCTACTATAAAGGATGATGAGGAACAGCAGCAGGGACAGACTTCGTGGACAGAGCAGGGGACCCTGAGAGTTCCACCAAAGGGAACAGCTGCTGCTAAGCCTCGGAGGAGGCATGTGGTGATCGTGGGGGACTCCTTGCTGAGAGGTACTGAACCACCGGTTTGTGGGCCTGACAAGATGTCTCGGGAGGTGTGCTGTCTCCCTGGGGCAAAGATCCGTGATGTGACAGAGAGGCTGACAAGACTGGTCAAGCCTACTGACCATTACCCCTTTCTTTTGGTTCATGTGGGAACCAATGATACTGCAAGGCATAGCCTTCAGAATATCATAAGGGATTATGAAGCTCTTGGTAGGAAGTTGAAAGAGATGGATGCACAGGTTGTCATCTCCTCTCTTCTCCCAGTTGAAGGGCATGGTCCAGGAAGGGAGAAGAAAATAGCAGAGGTGAATAACTGGCTCCGTAGATGGTGCCACCAAGAACGGTTTGGATTCTTGGACCATGGGCTGCAGTTCCATGAGGAGGGACCTCTGGGAAGGGATGGGTTGCATCTCATGCCAGTTGGCAAAAATGTTTTTGCCAATAGTCTCAAAAATTTGATCAGGAGGGCTTTAAACTGAGATATGTGGGGGAGGGAGACAGTATTCTGGAAGGCAAAAGGGCTGGAGAAAATAGGCAAACTCACACAGAGGGAACAAGGTAAACAGTGCAAGGACCCAAAAGTGGGAGGCAAAAGAACTTGCACAGGCAGCAAGTAAAGGGAACACATGGGCTTAGATGTCTCTAAACTAATGCACAGAGCATGGGAAATAAGCAAGATGAACTCGAACTCATAGTACAACAAAGCAAATATGATATAATAGGCATCACTGAAACCTGGTGGGATGAGTCTCATGATTGGAATGTGGATATAGAGGGGTATAACCTTTTTAAGAAAAACAGGCCAAACAGGAAAGGAGGAGGAATAGCACTATATGTCAGAGATATTTACACCAGTGAAGAGATCCAGGACATCAATCATGGAAGCCAGGTGGAGAGCATCTGGATAAGAATCAAAGGGGAGGGAAACAACAAGGATGTTATGGTGGGAGTCTACTACAGACCCCCAAGTCTGACTGAGAAATTGGATTATGACTTTCTAGAACAGATGGCCACACACTCAGAAAGGAGAGATGTAGTAGTGATGGGTGACTTCAACCATCCTGACATTTGCTTGAAGTCAAACTCAGCAAAATCCTCAAGGTCTAGCAAATTCCTCATTTGCCTTGGAGACATTTTTTCATTGTCCAAAAGGTGGAAGAGGCAACAAGGGGATCAGCTATTTTGGATCTGATCCTAACTAACAAGGATGACCTAGATGATGGCATGCAAGTGGTGGGATCCTTAGGTGGGAGTGATCATGCACTCCTGGAGTTTGTTATACAATGGAAAGGAAAGGCCAGACATAGTCAGACATGCATTCTAGACTTTAGGAAAGCTGATTTTAGTAAACTTAAAGAAATACTGGGGGTGATCCCATAGTCAGGAATACTAAAAGAGAAGGGAGTTCAAGAGGGATGGGACTTTCTCAAAAGGGAGATATTGAAGGCACAATTTCAAACAGTTCCACTGAGGAAGAAAAATGGGAGATGCCTCAAGAAACCAGGATGGATGACTAACTGTACTTTCAACTGAGCTAAATTTTAAACGGAACATGTATAAGAAATGGAAAAATGGGGAAATCACCAAAGAGGAATTCAAACAAATAGCAAGCACGTGTAGAGGTAAAGTCAGAAAAGCTAAAGCACAGAATGAACTCAGGCTTGCTAGAGAGGTTAAGAACAACAAAAGGGCTTTTTTGAATATGCCCACAGCAAAAGGAAGAAGAAGGAGCACTGCATGGAGAAGATGGCAAAATGCTAACAGAAGACAGAGA
Source organism: Sceloporus undulatus (assembly GCF_019175285.1). Taxonomy (NCBI): domain Eukaryota; kingdom Metazoa; phylum Chordata; class Lepidosauria; order Squamata; family Phrynosomatidae; genus Sceloporus; species Sceloporus undulatus. Next base: position 255,893,913 of record NC_056522.1, read on the forward strand.
AAAGGCAGAATTACTCAATACCTTCTTTGCCTCAGTCTTCTCAGAAAAGGCAAAGGGTGCTCAACCTGAGGATAATGGAGCAGAGGACAGAGTAGGGGAATTTCAGCACAGAATAAGTAAAGAGATAGTAGAGGAATACCTATGAATATAAGTCTCCAGGAGCAGATGAACTACATCTAAGGGTATTAAAATCACTGACAAATGTAATATTGGAGCCATTGGCAATAATCTTTGAAAACTCCTGGAGAACAGGAGAAATCCCAGCAGACTGGCAGAGGGCAAATGTTGTCCCCATCTTCAAAAAGGTGGAAAAAGAGGATCCCAACAATTATCGTCCAGTTAGTCTGACATCAATACCAGGAAAGATTCTGGAGCAGATCATTAAACAGAGTCTGTGAACATTTAGAAGGCAATGCCATAATCACAAAAAGTCAATATGGGTTTCAGAGAAACAAGTCATGCCAGACAAATCTAATCTCTTTTTTCCCCATAAAATTACCAGCTTGTTAGATGAAGGGAATGCTGAGAATATAGTATATCTTGACTTCAGTAAGGCCTTTGACAAAGTTCCCCATGACATTCTTGCAAACAAGCTTGCAAAATGTGGGCTAGACAAGGCAACTGTTACATGGATTTATAATTGGTTGACCAGACGAACCCAAAGGGTGCTCAACAATGGCACCTTTTCATCCTGGAGAGAAGTGACCAGTGGGGTCCCACAGGGTTCTGTCCTGGGCCCGGTGATATTCAACATCATTATCAATAACTTGGAAGACAAAATTGGGGGCATACTCATCCAATTTGCAGATGACACCAAATTAGGAGGAGTAGCTAATACCCCAGAGGATAGGATCAAGATTCAAAATGACCTGAACAGACTAGAAAACTGGGCCAAAGCTAAAAAAAAAAATGAAATTCAACATGTAGAAATGTAAGGTATTGCACTTAGGGTGGAAAAATGAAATGCACAGATATACGATGGGGGACACCTGGCTGAATGAAACTACATGTGAAAGGGATCTAGGAGTCCAAGTAGACCACAAGTTGAACATGAGTCAACAGTGCTATGCAGCAGCTAACAAGGCCAATATGATTCTAGGCTGCATCAATAGAAGTATAGTGTCTAGATCAAGGGAAGTAATAGTGCCACTATATTCTGCTTTGGTCAGGCCTCACCTGGAATATTGTGTCCAGTTCTGGGCACCACAATTAAAAAAGGATGTGGAGAAACTGGAGCGTGTTCAAAGGAGGGCGACTAAAATGGTGAAGGATCTCGAAACCATGCCCTATGAGGAAAGGCTTAGGGAGCTGGGGATGTTTAGTCTGGAGAAGAGAAGGTTAAGAGGTAACATGATGGACCTGTTTAAATATTTGAAGGGATGTCATGTTGAGGAGGGAGCGAGCTTGTTTTCTGCTGCTCCAGAGACTAGGATCCGGAACAATAGATGCAAGCTACAGTAAAAGAGATTCCACCTCAACATTAGGAGGAACTTCCTGACAGTAAGGGCTGTTCGACAGTGGAACAAAATCCCTCAGAGTGTGGTGGAGTCTCCTTCCTTAGAGGTCTTCAAGCAGAGGCTGGATGGCCATCTGTCGGGGATGCTTTGATTTAGATTTCCTGCATGGCAGGGAGTTGGACTGGATGGTCCTAGTGGTCTCTTCCAACTCTATGATTCTATGATTCTAGACATGATTTTACACAAGAAAGTGTAGACAATGAACCATCAATGTGAATGTGAGAAAATTCACACCAGTTCGCATAATACATGTACGCGTAAACTAGCCCTAAGTAGCCAATGTAGAATATCAATACCATTTAAATGGCAATTACCCACTAGAGTATAAGGTTACTTCAATTTTAATTAGTCTTTCTCATCTCACCATACTTATTGTGAAATAGTTTCCCCATCCCTATCAACAAAGTAGACAATCGTTGTTGTTGTGTGTCTTCAAGTCATTTTTGTCATGTACTACAGCCTTGTCCAAGGTATCATAGTTGTTAATTTGATGTCATTGAGAATCTAGGACAGTTTAGTAAATTTAATTTTTATTTGTGCTAAAGTGCTAGCAGCTCTTGCTGAAACTTTCTCTAAGTACTATAACACATTGTAGAATAAATTGCCTGCCATGTTGTCCATTCTAGGCCTGTTACTCTTTGTCCCCTTTCTCTTGTCCAGGTGCCATTGCTAAGGCCACTTACTTTAAGGAATGGTTTCAAGTTTTTATATTCAAAGCCTTCAGCCATCTCTTCTTCCAACTTACTTTCCAGAACTATCTATCTATCTATCTATCTATCTATCTATCTATCTATCTATCTATCTATCTATCTATCTA
>NC_056522.1:255896256-255935538 GCF_019175285.1 Sceloporus undulatus
ATCTATTATGGTGCTAGTGGCTTGGATCATTTTAAAACTGAGTTCATGAGGATTAGTATCAAATAAAGTTGCAGAATAATTGGTACAAGATACTATTTTCTCCTGCAATGAGCCAGAACTATGTACAGTATAAGGCTATGTATAAGAAAATTACCTTTGAATCTCTGCTTGATATTTTATTCTGAGGCTGGAAAGAAATTCTTGGTTGTCAAAAAAGATTATTTTTTTAAAAAACACAAACATCCATTGAACAACACTTAGATCAGGAGAGATACTCTTCTAGCCAGTGGATCTAATCTGGCCTACAGGTAGTCCCACCCATCCCAATCCAGCCTGCACAGAGTGTGGGGGACACCCTACACTAAGGGTCCACTTCAGTGGGGTAATCCCACATTTTTGAAAGTCATGCGTTGGTAAGAATAGTGGAATTCTGCCACATTAAATATCCCAGTTGAAATAAGGTGGGAAAAGGTTTCTGAACTGAATTCTCGGAGCTGCTCCATTTTTCACTGCCACAGCAGAAGTCAAAGCTTAAAAACTGTGTTATGCATGCTCAAGCCATGTAACAAGAAAGGAAGCCAAAAAGAGATGAAACAGTATTGCCTAACGCAGTCTTCTTCAGTTTTGTCACGTGGGCTAGGACTGGCTGCTGGAGATTATAATACAATTATGGAGGGCACCAAGACTGGGAAGGCTAACCTAGTTTTTCTCTCAATGGCCAGATACATTGTGATTACGGCACTGGTCCATGTGAGTTGTTTATGTTGTGTGAATGCGCTGAGAGCCAAGAAAGCAGCTGGGAGCTCACTGTTTTCTGTCTTCCCTGGAAGCATTATCCACCTCCACACTCTCTTTTCTTTATATTTATACTGAAGTACTACCCCACAGGTTGGCAATATGGGTGCATGTGCAAACAACAGCATGGAGTTGTTGATAAAACCAATTCCTGTTGTTCCTTACCATTGGATTTTCCAGCTCTGCCAAGAGGATGGAAAGGTGTCATGTGTCCTACATAACACTGTAAAATAGTTAATGTTTTGCACAATTGATCTTGATCAATTTCCCAATGACCTTACAAAGGGATAATTGTCATGTAAATCTACCACAAGCAGCATTCTGGAGCTCTCTAGGGCCCTCCACAGAAGTTAGAGAAGCACAGCACCTCCCACCAGTTGCTCTAGTGTCATGCCACCCACACAGTTCAGTTTGCCAGCTGAGATAGCCAGAGATACAACTCTGTAGTCAGGTGTTGGTTGTGCATCTGTCAGCACCCTTCTGGGCAGGCTGGGAAGGCAATGCCAAACTGGCCAGCATGTAGGGCTAGATTCTAATCCTAATAAAGCAAGAACCAATAGAGCTATGAACACATTCTTCCTCTGCATATACAGATCACTACCTGGGGAAAAAGTGTTATTTTAGAGTGATTATTTCCTCTGTGAACTAGAGTGAACTAGGCTAGTGAAATATAGCAAACGGATTCTCTCTTTATTTTAACAACAGCTACATAACCCTGTGATTTAAGGTAAGTGGTGAATGTATCCCTGCATCTCTGATCCAAGCTTGCTATGAGACAAGCATAGCATTCTTGCCTTTTAAAAATGACTGCATACAAAAAATGAAAAGGTGTCTAGACAAGTTAGAAAAGTGAAGTCAAAGGGTTTCACATCTGGCATCCATAGTTTTTTGTGGGATTTTTTGGGCTATGTGGCTGTATTCTGGAAGAGTTTATTCCTGACATTTTGCCAGCATCTGTGGCTGGCATCTTGTCTGAGGATGTAGCCACAGAACCTAGCAAAACATCAGAAATAAACTCTTCCAGAACACGGCCACACAGCCCAAAAACCCCACAAAAAGCTTAGTTATAAAAGGTTTAGAAAATTGGAGAGATACCAGGCATGGGTATGGAAATGGGGAGGTCTTCTTTCCACAGACGTCTTTTCCTTGGCCACTAAAGCATGTTCCCAACTTCCACCAACTAGTTACCTCCCAGTATCCCATTTACACACCATATCTGGCTTTTAACAAAATCTAGTGCAATCCCTGAAAACAGTTGCTGTAAAATTGTGTGTACATCAAGGTCTAAATTAATAGCTAGTCACAACTAGAGTAGAGCTACTTAATTAACGGAAACATGGTGAGTCAACTGGATTTAAGCCTATATGTATATGTTATTTCATTTGTTAGAAACAAAAAATTGTTTTTGTTGTATAGTCTGAGAGGTTCTTTGCTTCTCAGTTCTATGCAAAATGTATAGAAAATGTGAGTGTGACACATACATGGGGTGGATAGAGTATGGAAGATGGACTTAGTATATCCTGGAAAGGTCAGCTTTTGACAATACTATGGATGAATGAACAGAACAAATAGAGTGGAACCATTACCAAATATGTCCACATACCAGAGGGCTTTATCTTTAAGATCTGTAAATTTTCCATCTGATTTCCATTCCTATAATGCTAATGAAAACTATTAGATTCAAAGCCCCTTTACTCTTCCACCCTAAAAGTCTACAATATTGGCTTCAAAGGTCTACAAAATTGTGGCAGTGTCATTTATTGAGCAAACTGGAGCTCCTAGGAATGCATGTTTATACTGAGCCAGATTACTGGCTCATCTAACTCAGTATTATTTAGGAGCTCTTAAATTTACTACAACATCAGCTATTTTATTCCTTAAAACACAGAACAAATACTGTAATTGTGTCATATTGACATATGGATATTTGCATAGTTTCCTGGAAACTTGTCATATACTGGCAATTGATAGCTTGTGGACTGGCATGGATTTTTTTATCAGCATCCCAATGTTGCAATTGTTTTTTAAACTGTTTATATTTTTAATATGGCTGTTTATTTAATTTCTTTTTAAAGTCTGTATTCTCTATTGTTTTAGCTGTATTTGTTTTTAATCCTATATTGTGGGTCACCTTGGGAATGCTGATTGTTATGTATTGTTGTTATGTATTCTGTTTGGGTCTTCTTCATCAACCACATTTTTTGTATCAAATTCCTCACTCTCCTTCTCATAATTCCTCTCTATTAGCTGTACAGGCAACACCGAAAATATGCTGAATGCCACCTCAACTCCTGAATTCATCCTGCTGGGCTTTCCTGGGCTCCAGAAGTTCTGGTTCCTCTTATTCATCTCTTTCTTGACAGCCTACCTCTTCGTACTCCTGGGAAATGCTTTGATCATTCTCATCACAAACTTGGATGTGGATCTGCGCATCCCTATGTACTTCTTCCTGAACAATTTCTCATTCCTCGAAATATGCTATACCTCAGTCACTGTTCCCCGGCTTCTGGTGGACTTCCTCACTGGCCCCCGTGCCATCTCCTTCTGGACTTGTATGACGCAGATGTATTTCTTCTTCTTCTTTGGTACCACAGAATTCCTCCTCTTAGCTACCATGGCCTATGACCGGTATTTAGCCATCTGCCACCCACTGCAGTACCCATTGCTCATGAATGGCTGTGCTTGTACCAGCCTGGCCTTGGCTTCTTGGCTGAGTGGCTTCCTGACTCCATTCTTGTCCATAGCCTCCATCTCCCAGCTCCCCTTCAACAGCAGCAACCAGATCAACCACTTTTTCTGTGACACGGGCCCCTTGATCGAGCTGTCAACTGGTGATACCTTTTTGGCTGAGACAACAGTTTTTCTTGTCTCTGCAGTGGTTGTGCTCACATCCTTCCTTCTGACTTTGACGTCTTATGGTCTCATCATTTTTACCATCTGTCATATCCCGTCTGCTTCTGGAAAACACAAGGCGTTCTCCACTTGTTCCAGCCACCTCATGGTGGTTACCATCTTCTATGGCACAGTCATCTTCATGTACCTCTGTCCACGTTCTACCCGGTCTTCTGGCATGGACAAAATGATATCTGTTTTCTATGCTGTTGTCACTCCAATGCTGAATCCTATCATTTACACCTTGAGAAACAAAGATGTAAAAAGAGCTCTGGAGAAAGTTCTCAATCAAGTAAAGGACAACTGCCTGAAGCACAGAGGGAAGGCTTTCCTCATGGTATTGTCATAAAGCTAAGGAAACATAATCCACAGGCTGGATGAGGGCTGTTCATTGAAGGTGTTCTCTCACTGAGGAATTTTGCAAGGCAGATATTCATTGCATATGCTTTTTGTTGGTGTTCCAACTACATCCCCAAGTTCTTCTAATGGGGCACAGCTGTCATCTACAAATGTTAGCAATATATTTTCAGTACATGATTTGCACTGAGAAATTGGTTTCAAAGCTTTTTTATTGTTGAGGTTCATTACTGCTGTAGTGGGAGATGAAAAAGAAATCCATGCAACAAAGCCAAATGAGAGACAATAAATGTTCTAAGAATAAGCATTCTCCTTCCATGAAAACTGTCTTTTATTTTATATTTACACATTTAGCACCATTCTGCCTTGAATATGGATAACAGGCAAATAAGGACTAGCTATTTTGGATAGATTCTAGAAGGGATTTGCGCTTAGTCTAGATCTCATTTTTTCTACATAATCTTTTTTTTTAAAATAGCATTTTAGAGCTAGTTCTCTAATGAAACCTATACCAGTTTCTCTAAGAAATGCTTTCATGAAAATGCTTTTTCAAATTATGCCACTAGCTATCCTAGAGGAATGTTAAAATAAGGTACCTGTAGACTGTATGTATGTGGCCAACATCACTATACTGATGGAAGACATTGTACAATAATTTGCTCTAGTACAGAGATTCAAGAGAGACATTTTGGTCCAAAACACACTGCAGAAATTATCCAGTTTGAGACCACTTTAATTGTCCTAGCTCAATGCTAGGGAATACTGGAAACTGCCGTTTTGTGAGACATTTAGCTTTTCTCTGTCAGAGAGCCTTGGTGCCACAAGAAACTACAATTCCCAGGATTCCCTAACACTGAGACAGGGCAGTTAAAGAGGTCTCAAACTGGATTATTTCTGCAGTGTGTTTTGGACCTTTGAAACCTTTGCTGACTCATTAGTGTAGAAATGCTCTTGTACAATTGGTTCAGTTTCTTTTGAAAGATGCCAATGGCTATGTGAACCATAAAGTAGTTTTGGGTGTTTGTTTTTGTTTAATTTTAGTTTTGATTGCCCAAAAAAGTAGAATTAGATCAAATTGCTTCAAGTTGGCTTGGACATTCTGAATATGAATTTGAAGCTGAGCTTGCTGATGTTAATTCTGAAATTCTTTTATATTATCCATGTTTGTCATATTTTTTGTACTTATGGATACTTCTCTTAAGTTAAAATGTTCTGTATTTTAACTGTGTTAGCCGCCCCGATTGTTCTCAGAGGGGCGGGATACACATAAATATTATTATTATTATTATTATTATTATTATTATTATTCTCCTCTTACATTTGCCATGGCTTTTGACTAGGACAATAAACTTACTGAATTGATCTATTTACATCACAATAGCATTTTGCCAGTGTTTGCTAGGAGGCATATTTAAGCATTATAAATGTATCATTTTTTTATGGTTTTGCATGCTATTTTCATATTGATATTGTAAGAATGTATAGATAGATGAAGTGATATTTAGAAAATTTGTAGAGATAGAAGAAACTGTAATTTTGAAAAATAAGACCCTTTTGGAAGACAGTGGTAAGGAAGTCGAGAAGGATGTGGAAAATCTTAACAGGAAATTGGTCCTTTCTCTTACAATGTGAAGAATGTAAACATGAAAATGTCATCATAATGTAAATAACTTTCGATCAAATTGCTTCATGTTGGCTTGGACATTCTGAATATGAATTTGAAGCTGAGCTTGGTAAAATGGTAAAATTATTTTACCATTATTTGGTAAAGTCAGAGTGTGTCTATTTTGGAAACAAGAATGGAGAGGCAAAAATTAATTGTAAAGGACGACAGAATGATATTTTTTGGGGAACTGAGAACCTCTTAAATGGGATTGGGATTTGTAGCCTGGGAAAGTGTTGCACTGGAGCTTATTCTTGAGCAAACATAAATTGTATTGAGCTGTGTTTTGCATGGCACTTGGAAAACCAATAGCTTTGTTGCAATGGCAGAAGTCACCTTGACTCCTCCAGAATTGGTGATAGTACTTGGAGCCATCATCACAAAGTAGTAGTCTGCAGCTATGAGATTGCCACAGGCTGAGGTAAAATAAAATATTTCATTTTGCCAATGGATGCTTTCCATCTGGGCTTTCTGAATTATTTGGATGTCTGTATATGGGGGCTGAATGCTCATTGGTAGTAACCATATATTTCTTCTGTATTTTTCTTATGTATTGTAGATGTACAATTAAAGGCAGGGCGTTTGTCCCTTTAATGGTTATATAGAAGAGTTATATAGAATAATAATCTAGAGTTAACAAGAAAAAAAAGGAGTTTATATAGAAGAATTTCATCAGCAGGCTTGCCTATGTGTGACAAGGAACACCTGTTTTTGTGACTCGGCTCCCCGTCTGCATACACCATTAAACAGGACAGGCAGCACGTCCCCGTATTCTAATCTGGCCACTTTCCTATATACCTCCACAATATATTTACAAGTAAAGATGTCCATCAGATTCATCCAGTCCAAAGTCTAAACAGAAGCAAGCCTCTGTTTTACTTCAGGTGATTACTGAGATAAAAATGGTTTCCTTGTGAGGGTAACAAAACCAATTCTTGGTTTGGAGGTAACCGGGGAATAGCAGGTGCTGTAAGCAATATTTCAAAGGAAGGAAATGGCCAAACCACCTCTGAATATTCATTGCCCAGGAAACCCCATGAGATTAATGGGGTCACCATAAGTCGACAGGCAACTTGACAGCACATACACACTCTCTGGCCTGGGGACACTTCTGTGGTGTGTGCCATTTTTGAATAAACTGCTCAAAAATCAAAAGAGAAAGGAAAATGAATCACTTCCTTCCTCTGATGTTTAGGACTCTCCTTCTACATGACACCTTCTAATTCTCTCTAGATTTCTTGTTTTGGGCCACTTCTGTGCTGTCTGTCATTTTTATAGCAGACTAGGAACATAGGAAGATTAAGTAGATCCTTGTTTGGATACCTCCCCCACCCCTGCCCTGGAAAAATTCTTCATTAAAAAAACAGACCACTGTGGATCTGTTTATCTGAAACTTAGCTGTTTTCATGTGCTGATAAGATTAAATGTGCCTGCAATGATTTCCAATTTTCCCTTTTAAAAAAAGCTATTGGCGATTCTATTAAAAAATAAAATAAAAGTATGTAGCACACGAGAGCCTGTGTGTTGTAGTGGTCTTGGTGTTGGACTAAAACTCCAGGAAATTGATTCCCCATTCAGCCATGGAAACCACTGGAGAGATATTGTCAAGAAAACCTCAAAATAGATTCCCCTGAGGGTCCACATGGGTTGGAAACAACTGCAGCTTCAGCCAGCAAAGCCAATGATGAAGAACACTGGTTGTTGCAAACCAGCAGAAGCTGGAAGGGATGTGTGATTCCCACCTCTGGCCTAGAAGGAAACAGTGGCCTGTTACAGACAGCCAAAATAAAGCTGCTTCGAGTCACAGTGGAGGTATGGTGTTTCAATGATGCATGCGTCCTAAGAGTCCAGAAGTTGCACCAAAGCCACACTCCAGTCTGGAATTGCCAGATTCAATTGAATTGATAGCCTGTTTGGCACTTGTTTTTAAGTTCTGATGCATGTGTTGTGACAACCAGGTAGATGCCAATTTAAATCACTCCATTTGACAATGATCACCATGTAGACCAGGCTATTTTTCTTAATTACTGTCATAGAATTGGGAGGCAGGGTGGGTGGGAATGTTCCATCTGCATCATGAGCTGCTGCTTGCACTTTATTTACCTCATGATGATAATGGAACCATTTAAAGCACTCTACATATAATTTTACAATTGACATTTAATGGAGGTGATGAATTCACACTTGGGTTTGCTCCACACTTTAAAGGAATTGTCCAAAGTGTTAAATACCAGCCCCAAATAGCTTCAGCACATTAAACGGCTCTTATAAATTTGGGGCTAAAACCTAGAGTGGAGTCACTGCCTTTCTAACAAGGAAGCCACCGTCTTCCACTGCCAAAATAAATGGACAACATCCAATGACTCAGAGGAAGGCATCCAAAAACTATGCTAAATGAAGCAATGAAAATGACATCAGAATATTTTGGAAGAGTTAAAGAAACTTGAGAAACAATGAGCCAACTATGTGGAACTTCAGGATGAATATGTGGAATAGCATGTAAGTTTCATGGCTCTAGGTCATTCCCTTCATGGTTGGGCCAAGAATGTTTCAGTACTCCATCATAAAGACTGAAGAAGTAGTTATATAGATCTAGTGGTTGCTAGCTCCACCTCCTAGGATATGGAGACTTTCCTGTCTCATACCTGCTTTCCGCATCTTTTCATATCACAGCAACAGTTTCTTTCAGAACCTTTACACTTAGAAGAAATTATCAGTGTTATAACAAATAAGAGAGGTGGGGAGTCTCCTGACCCAGATGGGTTTCCAGTTGGATGATACAATGCTTTTTCCAGTCTGTTAGCACCAAGAGTGCTCCAGCTTTACAAATATATCTTAGAATCTATCTCCCTTTCTCCATCAATAAATGATGCCTATATTACTCTGATATCCAAACCTAGTAATGATCATACTCACTATGCTAACTAACACCCTATATCCTTACTTAATGTTGATATTAAAATATTGATAGCAATTTTAGCTACAAGATTACAAAAAATCATTTCATCTTTGAAAAGTCCTGACCGGTCGGAATTTATCAAAAACAGGCAGAAAATCAATACTGTTTGGTTGTGTATTGGATTGCTTTAAACTCAGACAAAACTCATCAACTAGCCATTATTTCTCTAGATGCTAAGAAGGCTTTTGACCAAATTTAGTGGGCATTTATTTTCACAGTATTGGTTAATTCTGGGTTTCCTAAAATATTTTTGAAATCAATAAAATTTTTATTTCTAGCACCAAGAACACAGATTATGATCAATAATTTTTTTCTCATTCTTTTTTTAAACATTGAAATGGGATAAAAGGAGGGGGTGTCCCTTGTCTTCTTTAATATTCAATTTGTGCTTGGAAACCTTAGCATGTGCTACTGGATAAAATTCCAGACTAAATGCATTTGTGAATGTAGGTTTAGAATTTTAAAATGTTATTTTTGCAGATGATCTTATGTTGTTCATTTCAAAGCCTCAGCAGTTGATCCCTATTATGATGCACTTGATTAATAATTTTGGTAACATATCTGAATATCTACCGGTAGTTAACTGGTCCAAGTCAGAAATACTGCCAATGGGAGTCAAGATGGATTTCAACATATTTAAAGCATGGCAGTTTTGATATTGCTCAAAATATATTACTTAGTTAAGTATAATTATCCCTATGGACCTATTTCAGATGATTATTCTCTCTCTCTCTCTCTCTCTCTCTCTCTCTCTCTATATATATATATATATATATATTCATTTGTATGTTGCCTTTCACTCACATTGGGACCAAAGATGGCTCCCAGTATGAATCAATATAAATAAACCCTATACAATAAAAATTCTAAAACAGTTAAAATCAACTCAATGATGCTATGATTCTATGATCATTAAAAAGTATAATCTCATTTAAAAGACATAAAACATTTTTAAAGGACAAATAAAACTTCCCAGTAAGAAGCTCCCCTGCTTACACATTAAAGCCTGCTTAAACAAAAAGTTCTTTGCCTGCCAATGAAAGGAAAACAGGGAGGGGGCCAGTCTAGCCTCCCATGGAAGGGAGTTCCAGAGGATGAGAGCCACCACTGAAAAGGCTGTCTTTCATTTCCTCACCTAGTGTGCTGTGATAGTGACAGAACCGAGAGAAAGTCTTCATCTATAAATCATAGGACTCTGGCAAGTTCTTATGGGAGATACAGTCTTTCAGATAATCTGGACCTAAGACCTTATCACATGAGAAAAGAAAGTCGGCTTGAAGTAGTCCCCACCAAAGCCACCTCAGGACTGCAGCAACCACATATTGTGGTCCCGAAGGTGCCCTCCATTGCTGGCCAAAATAGGAGCGGAAAAGATCTACTCCTATTTGGGCCAGGTTTGGGCCCCCTTAGGCAGCCCCGGTGCAACTTCTGGGCAGCATGCAGAGTCTGCCATGCCCCTGGAGCATCTTGAAGCCACCCCATGTAGTTGGCTGAGTGGCTTCCAGGTGTCTTGGGGTTTGTGGCGTCAAAATGCCACACCTCTGAGCTGCCCAGAAGCTGACTTTTATGACCAGTCTGTTCTGGCCCTAATCTGATAAAAGAGATGGATGGGTTTAAGGATGTGTCTGTGGGATAAGGTAAACACAATTAAAATGAATGTGGGGTCTAGAATTGTTTATGCTCTTCATGTAATTCCTCTGCTTATATCATGCAAGTGTTTCAAAAATGAAATGCATTATTCAGGAGATTTTTTTTGGGGGGGAGGGGGCTTATCTCCACCTAGAATTTCAAAGAAAAGGATGCACATTCCTATTGAAGAGAGTGACTTCAGCCTTCCAGATCTTCTCGCATACTATTGAGAAAACTGGTTACCTTCTATTAATTTTTTTTTTGACATATCCATTAAAGTAAACAATCCACCATAGTCAGTCTTGGAATCTTCATTTCTCACACCTTTATTCAAATGGACAGTACTTTGTTCTCATTGTATAAAAAGGGAAGTGCTTTGCCAACAATTGCAGCAGTTAGAACTGTGTGGCAAATATTGTCAATTGCTCTTTGACCCATACACTCATGCCTAATTAACTTTATGGGGAAATCCAGATTTGAAAATTGGTAAGAAACCATTTTTATAGAAGGGGTAGTTTTTATAGACGGGGTAGTTACCTTAAGTCAGATACAGTGGTACCCCGGGATACGAATTGATCGCGTTACGAAATTTCCGGGATACGAAAAAGTTCCATTGGAAAAAACTGTTCCGGGATACGAAGGTTTTTTCGGGTTACGAATTTTTTTTCGGCGCGAAATTCAAACGCGCGGCTTGCCAGCGCTAACGGAAAGCCCTTTTCGGCTTGCGAAATGCATCGGGTTACGAACGCCGCGGCGGAACGAATTAATTTCGTAACCCGAGGGAGCACTGTAGTTGGTGTTGATTATGAGTTTTTTACTTTTTCAGTTTTGCAGGAGCAGTTTAAACTACCTGTATCAGTTAAATGGCAATATCTACAACTGAAACATTACAATCCAGATTGGGCCCTGCAGCTTTAAGTCCATCCAGGGTTCCTTTAATATCGGAAACATTAACTGAGGCCAACCAAGTATCCAAACCAACACTTTATATATATAAATTTCTGTTAAACAAACAAACAAACAAGACATGTGAGGTTTACAGCAAGAATGGAATAGAAAACTGGAGTAACTATTTCTGGCTAATCAATGGTCATCAGTATTAACATCTATAACTAGTACAGTATGTCTATAGATCTTTGACTACGTCATATACAGCAGAAATAGCTTTTTGGGGTATATTAGTTGCCACAATGTTTATTCAAGAAAGGACTTTTTAAACCAGCAAATTGTTGGAGATGTAATACTGCTAATGCTTCCTGAATGCATATGTTTTGGAGTTGTCCTATAATAGCTACATTTTGAGAAATTAACAAATGCCGAATGGAAATGGATTTTTAAAATCTTTAAATGGTGGCATTGCAGTTAATTTTTTTTAAATGAACGAATTAACTTTTTGGGAGAAGAAAAAGCCAAATTGTAAAACATGTAACTATAATGGTAAGTAACTAGTTTTGGGGGGTTCAGTACTATAGCTTCGTTGAATTAATTACTTTCTAAAAGTAACATTCTGAGTTCTGGCTTGAAGGCACTGATGTCTCCCTCCAGCTCTGCCAATGAGCACTGGGCATAATTAGACAGTTCCATCTGCCTCTACAGATGTGTTATATCAAATCCATTGGGTCCCAGATGTGCCTTGTGCATATGCACGCACATGTCTGGATAGCTGAATTAGGGCCAGACCACAGACTCTGCCATATTTTCATCAAGTGGCCTAATCCTTCTAGTCCTGTCTTGTGAGGGAATCTCAAATACTGGTAAATTCCTAATGGGGAAGAGTGTGAGCGACTTTCCTTTTAGGTAGAATATCTCCGCATTAAACTTTCCCCCTATGTTTAAAAGAGTTTATTGGTTGGCAGTAACTTTAGATGTTTAATCATATTCCACAGTTCAGCATTTGCAAATTGTTGCATTATGTTAATTGTTCACTTGGAGGGTGTTGATATACATCACAATAATCAAATTATATTTCATAACCAGATGGCTTTATGGAATTTGGAACTAGAATGCCAAAAAATAAACACAGGGTGACACATCATGCCACATAAGAAGGCTTCTGCTCATGCTGCCAGACTTCCTTTTTTTCCTTGTTGCTTCCCACCATATTTTCCCCTCTGGAGAAGATTTTAAGGGCTTCAGGGTAAAGGGGATTCCACTCCCCATGTCACATTTGGTAGACAAAATTGGAGTTCATCAAAACCCAATATTTCTTCAGGTTTCTATTTAAAAGCTTTAAGAACTTGGTTGGCTTCCCAACCCCCCCCCCCCCAAACCCCCAAGAACACTACTATAACTTTCTGTGATTAAGAGTACCTCCAGAAAAAGGCAGTGTGGAGCTATTCCATCCTTTTCCTTAACAGATTTTCTCTGGGAAGAAAAAAAGATGGATGAAACACAGAAGGAAAATGAGAGGCTCTACAAACTAAAAGATAACAACCTCTTGACCTTCCATGAATGGGGCAATGAAACTCACAGCATAACCATCATCTCGAAGAAGCATCCTAAACTGGCAACGCCTGGGGACAACACACTGACTATGGTTATCCAGAGAAGCTTTCAGAAAAGTATCCACCCATCAACTAATGATTGAAACATTATGTTTAATACATATTCAATCCTGTGTAAAAAAATCTGTTCCCTCCCCAGCCTAGTTGTGCACCAAGAAAGCCCAGTTCCATGCCTTGCATACATATCTATCTATATCTACATCTACATCTATATCTATATAGTGGTGTCACTATGGGGTGCGGGGGTGAGGACTGCACCAGGTGACACTCTAAGGGGGGGGGTGCCATCACTGCTTGTCAGACACCTACCTTTTAACAGAAATGGGTTGTGGCATTCATCAGCTTCCCTTTAAAATGTTTTAAAAGATGGTGAAAGTAGGGTGGCACTTCGTGGGAGGAGAAAGGAGAGGCACCAGGATTTTTTAAAATTCAAATTTCAAAATTTTAAATTTAATCTTTTAAGTTTTGAAATTTAAATTTTTAATTTCTTTTTACATTTTCTTTAAAACTATCACATTTTAACCAACTCTTCACTATGCATATGTAAATACATTTAGGTTGTGCATATGATATTGTAATTTGAAGGTATAATTTTAATTTTGCTACTTGTTTATGTCATAACTATTTATTAGCATTACACTCAGTGGTATATGGGAATTACAATTTATGAGTAACATTAGTGCAAAAAAAAAAAAGCACTGCTAAGGATTCTGTATGGTGTGAAGCAGGAGGTGGTCACGGAGTGTGTGTGATACCATGAGTTACCTCACTGGGTGACATCAACCCTAGGGATACCACTGTAACTATATCTAGTATATCTATATATGGCACTGCTGATTGTGCAGAGGAGTAATGAGCTATGATTAATAAAGTGTAATCTATTACAACAGAATATTATTCAATCAGCTCCTCTGTCCCACGTTTTAAAGTTCTTCCCAGGCATAGGTCAAACATTCTAGCCTATACTATTGTTATAACCTGTTGCAGCAAAAAATTAAGAGTCTGTGGTGTGACTAACAAATTTATTATGACATAACCCAGCCTTCACCAACCTAGTTAGGTTACAACTCCCATTGTCCTCAAAATCATGACCATGCTTGTTGCAAATGATGAAGGCTATAGTTTAACATCAAGGAAGTACCAGGATGAAAAAAGATGGATCATGTCATAATAAATATGTTAGTTTTATTAGTCATAAGACTTTTTGTTTAACCTATTGTTAACAACCAGAAGGGTAATTTTTTTTAAAAAAAGCTTAAATCAGGGTGGATGACTTGTGTAACACTAAAGATTGTGGGACTGCAACTATTGTCCTGCCTCATCATTGGCTATGTTGGCTCAGGTTGGTGGCAGTTGCAGGTCAACAACATCTGGAATTCCAAAGGTTGCCCATAAATGGTTAATACATTCAGGGTCACGGATTCTTCACCCATTGCCATACTTGGCACCTTTTCTGACCCCATATAATTCTGTTGATCATCTATCTCTAGTCATCTGAGCCTTCTTTCCTGAACCTTGTCTACCAGATCTTCCTTCCTTCCTTCCTTCCTTCCTTCCTTCCTTCCTTTTATGAGCAAGCTAAAAGCAGGAGGAACTCTTAGTCAGATCTCTGGTATGCTAAAGTAAACTGCTACTACTAGTGGGGGAGTGTTACTACCACATCCAGCCAAACAGAAATCAGCTATCATGAGCAGCCACTGGTTTCTCCGTCTAGCAATGTTGTCCTACCTCCTACTATGTCAGAAGTCCTTACTTCTCAACAAGCATGGTTACGACTGTACTGCTTAAGCTGCTTCTCCCTCTATTCGCCCACCTTCTTCTCCTCTGCCTGTGGAACCAGTATTGACACAAGCACAGGCCTTTTATATTCATTTAAATACACACAGGGAATCTGTGGATGTTGTTGGACTCCAGTTCCCACCTGCCTCAGCCAGCATGGCCAATGGAGCTGTAGTTTATGAAATTAAGCATCATTCTCTAAAGTAAGTTTGAGAGTGGGACCCCTGTATTTAGTCTCTGAGAAGACTGGAACATGGCACTATATGCTGCCTCTCCTGTTGTGTACCACTTTGATGTGAAAAAGACTGCACAACATGGAACATGGTGCCTTCTGTGCAACTCTGAAAGATTCAGAAGGCTTCTCAAGGCTCTGGCTTGATGTAGGACATTTTATGAGGATTCTCTGATGGATCAGGTCAACAATCTATGTAGTCAAGCATTCTTTTTACATACCATTGTCCACATGAAGCCCACATGCAGGACATGAGAGCAACTGTGTCCTGTTTTTGCTCTGATACAGGAGGAAACTGCTGCCACAGTAGGAAATGCTCGCCTTTCATTGTTGCTATGCAGAATGTGAACTCGAATTGAGCTATTATTTTACTTGGTCACGTATTGATTGTAGGGATGTTATCTGGGTTGAAAAATGTTATTTTTATAAACTATAAGTCCCAGAATGCCCCAGTCAGCATGGAGAGGTCGCACTCTAGTATTGCTCATTCTTCATTTTAAAAATAGCCATCCAGGTGAAGTGGGTCATGGCCAGTCATCTACCAAAGGTTCATTTTACCTATTGCACTGACAAACTGTCCATTGGAGCAGCTCCGGCATGCATAGCAGCAGCTTGGCTTGCCTTGCAAAGGCACCTTCATGTGTCCAGGCAAGCAGTTTTTTGTGCAGACCGAACGGAGCACCTGCATAGGAGTAGATGGGAGGAGAGAAAGGGAAAAGGTTAGATTGTGTCTCTTTCCCAGGTTAGAATGTGTTTCTTTTGAAGGACTCCAAATGGTCTGGTCACACGAGGGTGAAAAATAGCCAATATTCTGATGTGTTGAGAAAATACAATGCAAATTGCATAGGAGCCCTGGTGACGCAGTGGTTAAATGCTGGTATTGCCGCCACTCACTCACAGTTGCAAGGTTGTGAGTTCATTCCCAGCCAGGGGGTCAGGGGCAACTCAGCCTTGCATCCTTCCATAGGACCCAGCTTGTTGGGGGCAATTAGCTTACAGCTGTAAACCGCTTATAAGCGGTATAGAAATGTACTTGCTATTGCTAGGAGTTCCTAGCATGATGAAAGACCCTCAAAGTACTGCCATTTCAGCTGAGCAGAGATAGAGAAGTCTGGGAATGCAATGTAACTTCCTCTCCACACTAGTGATCTTTGAATTGATCAAAAGGCCCTGACTCAAAACTTTCGAGTCTCTCTCTCTGTACATACAACTGGACATTAATGATGGAATTGTGCCTTAGGGCTTTATTACACCAGACTCCTTCTTGTTGCAGACATGCCATAAAAATGACAATATACCAATTTTAGAGCAGGCATCATCACATTCTTTTTCATTAGCATGACAGGGGCTACTGCCTTCATCACACTCTCTTCCTGTCTTCTTCTTTAACTCTGCCCTCCCTCCCTTATGCCTTACCCAGGATGCCTATAGGGTTTTTTTTAATTCATTTTTTGATTTAATCTTTTAAAAAGATTTTTAAAGCTTCAGAGCTGCATAGCTCTGGAATTGTAGAAAAAACTGTGGAAAAATAAAATGAAATGAAAAAATAATAACGAGGGGGAGCGGGGAAAGTGGGGAGGAGGGGATAGTGACACCATGTGACTGCCAATTGCACAAGTGACCAGGAATGGCTTTTCACACCTGGGGCATTGCGCAATTGGCAGTTCATTCACTGGCTTTCCCTGTTAATGAAAAGGGATGGGTCAGGAACAAAGCAGCTATGGGAAGGACATGGTGTTGTGCGATCAGCATCGCTGATGCCGCTTCCTTTCCAGGGGAATTGTGATTTAAAAGCCGCGTATGGTAATCTCCCTAAAGTGTGAGAATCAGAGAAGTTAGACTCCCTTCATGCATATGGCCTAATATTAGAGAGAAAAAGGAGATTTAGTAGATTTCCACAAGAGATCCAGAGTGAAGCTGTCCAACCTTCATGACCTGTAAGGAGCCATTGAGTGAAATCTGTAGGTTCATAATGTCATATGCAGCTGGAACCTTACCATTCTTGAAGAAAATCTTCTCAGATGAAATGGTGATGTTCTTCACATAGTAAAAGGCCTGAAATATGGGCCAGAGGGGTTAATTTATACAGATAATCCATAGTGCCTTGACATGAACAGGATTCCAACAGAAATTCATTTTTCTAACAAGAATCACATATATATGCGTTTATAGGCATTCTTTAAAATGTTCTGAGTTGCTTTTATCTGTCATTCATCTAGGTTTTTGACCTTTCAATGTCTTTTTTCCCCACATCTGAAATGTAACAGCTTTGACTCACAGTCCTACAATACTGTCTGGTTCATCGGGGTCATTCAGTCAGTCAGAATGACTGCATCTGGACTGGTAGCTTTGCAATTTGACCTTGACATCTCCCTCTCTCTGTTCAATGTAAACTTGCAGTTTGGTGTCTCTCTCACTTTACCTGCTTTGTATTGCCTGCTTTGCTGCTTTCTCATCTATAGACTGAGGCTTACCTTTACGTCTTCCCAACATGACTTTTCCCATTCTCTCTTATTGTTGCCAGTGGTAGCAGATCCTTCATCTTTCCTTTCACCCAGATATGTAGTTTTCCAAAGGATCTTTACCTTAACAGAAAACATACTATGTGGAAGCTAGTTTGGAATCATTAGCAAAAGACTAACAGGTTATGGGGTCCAACCCAAGACAGCTAAGGAATTAAGTTAATCATACTAGAACCCATGGCAGAAAAAGGGAAACAATGGAATTTAGCATGAATATGTACCATGAGTACCATATTTACAAAGCCGAACAACAGCAATTTTCATCTTTGGAAGTTTAAGATGCAGGTGTTGTTGATTTAGGATTAATCCCTTAAGGTCCTGGAAACAGAGAGATTTGCAATGAATATGCAAGGCAGCCAGGGCAGGAAAAATAGAAAATGAATAGCAGTGTGGATGATCAACTCAGATATATCAGCTTGCAGCTCAAGGTATGTGGAATGCACTTTGGGAATTAAATGACAAGAAAGACTGAAATCAAAAGCTTTGTTTTAAGATAGATTTATGGTATGACATTGCTAGAAAGTGAGCATTTGAGCTACACAAGATGAGTCAAGGAACAGCGGAGGAATAATACCAAAATACCAAAATTGCTTGCTAGAATCATTTGGACCTCTCATAAATGTGATTGAAAGAAGACCATGTTTAGAGCTGCTTATAAATAAGCTTCAAAGAGAATGTGGCCAAAGAGGGTGAATTAAAGGAGAAAATCATTGTCAGAATGCTTTCTGAATAAACCAGAAAGACATTGCCCAGAGGAACTGAAACAGGAAAAGCCAGATGTAGAAGATTTATGATATGAAGATGATTTCCCCAAAATAAGCTATGCCAATTAACCTCATGCATGATTTATAGATTCTACATCTACCTCAATGAAGATTTCTTCACTAAGCTAGACAAGAATGGAAAAGTAAGCACATATTTTAGCAAATTGGAAAAGTACAATTGGTTCAGAAAAAACACTGTCTTGTGTTGCACTGAAAAGTGCCAGTAGATGGCACCAGAAAGGTAAACAAAAACTGGGCACTTATCATCAGAACATCTCCCAGAGTAAGGCTGCATTTTGATGTTCAGGAAACATCAGTACATAGTGAGCATGTAAAAGGGGTTGTGAGTGAGGATTTGTTGAAGATAGGTGGCTAAAATGAACAAGCCAGAGGCACCAAGCATTGACCTCATGAAAAATGCTGATGGCTATGGGGTAATAATAGGATTTATTTATATCATAGAATCATAGAGTTGGAAGAGACCACAAGGGCCATCCAGTCCAATCCCATTCTGCCATGCAGGAACCCTCCTTCAAAGCATCCCCGACAGATGGCCATCCAGCCTCTGCTTAAAGACCTCTAAGGAAGGAGACTCCACTACACTCCGAGGGAGTGTGTTCTACTGTTGAACAGCCCTTACTATCAGTAAGTTACTCCAAATGTTGAGGTGGAATCTCTTTTCCTGTAACTTGCATCCATTGTTCCGGGTCCTAGTCTCTGGAGAGGCAGAAGACAAGCTTGTTCCCTCCTCAATATGACATCCTTTCAAATATTTAAACAGGGCTATCGTATCACTTCTTAACCTTCTCTTCTCCAGGCTAAACATTCCCAGCTCCCTAAGTCCTTCCTCATAGGACATAGTTTCTAGACCCTTCACCATTTTGGTCTCCTTTGGACACACTCGTTTCTCAACGTCCTTTCTAAATTGTGGTGCCCAGAACTGGACACAATATTCCAGGTGGGGCCTGACCAGAACAGAGTGGCACTATTACTTCTCTTGTTCTAGACACTATACTTTTATTGATGCAGCTAAAATTGCATTGGCCTTTTTAGCTGCCACATCACACTGTTGACTCATGTTCAACTTGTGGTCTACTTGGACTCCTAGATCCCTTTCACATGTAGTTTCATTCAGCCAGGTGTCACCCATCCTATATCTGTGCTTTTCATTTTTCCGCCCTAAGTGCAGTACCTTACATTTCTCCCTGTTGAAGTTCATTTTGTTAGCTGTGGCCCAGCTTTCTAGTCTATTCAGGTCATTTTTAATTTTGATCCTGCCCTCTGGAGTATTAGCTATTCCTCCTAATTTGGTGTCATCTGCAAATTTGATAAGTATGCCCCCAATTCTGTCATCCAAGTCATTGATAAAGATGTTGAATAACACTGGCCCCAGGACAGAGCCCTGTGGGACCCCACTGGTCACTTCTCTCCAGGATGAAAAGGAGCCATTGTTGAGCACTCTTTGGCTTCGGCCAGTCAACCAATTACAAATCCATGTAACAGTTACGTTGTCTAGCCCACATTTTACAAGCTTGTTTGCAAGAATGTCATGGGAAACTTTGTCAAAGGCCTTACTGAAATCAAGATATACTACTGTATATCCACATCATTCCCTTCATCTACCGAGCTGGTTATTTTATCAAAGAAAGAGATTAGATTTGTCTGGCATGACTTCTTTCTCTGAAACCCATGTTGACTTTTTGTGATTATGGCATTGGCTTCTAGATGTTCACAGAATCTCTGTTTAATGATCTGCTCTAGAATCTTTCCTGGTATTGATGTCAGACTAACTGGATAATAACTGTTCCGATCCTCTCCCCCCCCCCCCTTTGAAGATGGGGGACAATGTTTGCCCTCCTCTGATATTACATTTGCCAGTTTTTAAATACTCTTGGATGTAGTTCATCAGGTCCTGGAGACTTATATTCATATCCTGCTCAATCACTGGGAATCCGGCGGCTTACAACAGTCGGGATAATACAAAGCAATAACGATTGACATGAAAATAATAAAACAATATAACATAGCAATACAATAATAAAACAGGACACAAAGATACAAGTGCCATAAGTGAACCCTGAAACCTTAAATGAAGCTTTGAAGTAGCACCTCTGAAACCAGAGGTGTATTCACTGTTCCAGATTTGTATGTTCTGTTAAAAATGGAGAAACCCACAATGTTCCTATAATGGGGAAGGCACGTAGTGACAAGTCTGTGAAATGTTTTTCTTTGTCTTCTCAGGTCTGTTATTTATTTGCCTGTCTATTCATACTCTCAGAATGCTTGTACCTTTGACTTTCCTTAGCCAATGGACCCCTTGTTCATTCTGCCATTTCATTCAGTTTTTAATAATGAACAAAATGTAAGTTAGGACTCAGCTTCCCCTTTCCCTGCTCTTTATCTGACATCCCACACATACAAATTTGTTACATAATCTTTGCTTTCTTGCGTAAAAGTAATTGCTCTGTCCCAGTATGTTATTCCATTGGAACCATTCCACCATATTGGATAACCTACAATGGATGCCTTTCAGGTATGATTAGCAAGAAAGATATGTTCCAATTTTCATTCTTAGATGTTTACACTGACAACATTTCCCAGTTATACTGAAATTGAATTACATAATACTGAGAACCAGTAGTGTCATTCAGCTGGTTTTCACTGGTTTGTCTTAACATATTGTTTACATTTGTCAGGTTTCACATACTGCTTCTTATGAGGACAGAAAATGAAAAGTTTTGTTGCACACTCCCCCTCCAATTGCCACATACTTTGGTTCATCCAAAGTTGCCCTCTCCAACAACAGCAGCAAGCCAAATGTTTTCCTGGACAGTCCTGGTTCTGCCACAGTAGTGCACAGTGGTGAGGTAGCTAAAGAGAAATAGGAGTCAATCACCACCGCATAGGCAGCTCCCATTGGGAAAGAAAGTCAAGAAGGAAAGAAGAAAGGTGGGAGAACATAGTAGAATGAAAAAGAGGGAGGGAGAAAGAGAGGGAGAACCATGGCCCTGATCCCTTCCCTCTGCTGTTGGCAAGTGTGTATCCACACATATTTCTCCAATCAATTCCTCTTTTCCAGTTTTCCCAACAAGAGAAAGTGCTTTTAAGACAGGTCAAGAAGAAAGGGAATTCCAAGTATTCAATGCCACAAGTAGCCTTGTGGTCTCGTTTGTAATTGTTTGACAGGAAATGGTGAGTTTTGACAATAAAATTAAAACAAAACAAAACAAAACAAAAGCTTGTTGCATGAATTATTATTTTTGGCCAGAATTCTACATGTGCTACTTAGTGATAAAACTACCTAAGGAGATTATCACATGAAAAAGACTGGGAGTTTATCCTGTGAATATAAGGGAAAAATCGTGTAATTACAAAAAACAATTTCACATGACATCGCACAAAACCCACCATTAAAGTGGTCACAAAGAAGAATTAATGCACATATTTTTACTTTCTGGATTTCAGCGACAATGCATGTTTTATATCACTTTATTTGTGCAATTGCATGTGATAATCGTTTGTGCAATTAGTCACCATTTTCACTTTATTTGTGGCATGCTTTAAATGCGCTTTAATCTCTTTAGTGCTGAAATTAGCCCCAGTGTTAGTTGCATAGCTAAGTGTCATCTCTTGGCCCGACACCCCCTTTGTGGTTTACCAGTAGCAACCACTGCATGTGTCAAGGGCTTGGTTTCCTGTCAATTGAGATTCAGCCAACTAATGTTTCTACCCTTCACCTGCAAATAATCTCTGGTGTGATGGTCAGAAGCAGGTCTTGCAATTCTTCCTTGCACCAGAGATCACAGAATGAGGGGATTTTTATAATACTTACAAATTCCCTATGCTATTGACTAGAGATCGTGAATACAGTCAGTCTTCCATAATCACGGATTCTTTATTCATGGATTCCTACCATCCACAGCTTGAAAACATTAATACACTTGTCCCTCCATATTCGCTAGGGTTAGGGGAACAAGACCCCCATGAATATGGAAAAACTGCAAATAAAAACACCATGTTTTTCCCTGAGAGGACACCTCTCTAGGAATCTCTAGGTCCTCCAATGCAACTCTGTGGTCAATGTCCAACATACACTGACCATAGAACGGCGCTGAAGTAGCTACAAATGCCTAGTAGAGTATTCTCTCTAGGAATCTCTAGGTGTTTCAGTGCAACTTTTAGTTAAAGTTGACCACAGAGTTGCACTGGAGGACCTAGACAGTCCTAGAGAGAACATATTAATGAAATCCGTGAATAATCAAATCCGCAAATATCAAGTCTGCAAATATGGAGGGATGACTCTGTGTGTGTGTGTGTGTGTGTGTGTGTGTAAATTCCAAAAAGCAAAACTTGATTTTGCCATTTTATGTAAGGTCACCATTTTACTATGCCATTGCATATAATGGGACATGAGCTTTCATAGATTTTGGTATCCACAGGAGGGTCATGGAATCACACCACAGTGGATACCAAAGATGCACTGTATAAATCAGTTATGAATGTATAACTCTAGGTTAGTAATTGCAATCATTAATTCCAGCTATTATTGTCATCATCACCACCACTACATGTTGCAAGGAACATGTTTGGTTAACATGTACATATTTTGACCAAAAAAAATTATAGAACCATTGTTAATTATTTTGAATGACACCACTGTTGAGAACAATTCATTTTTTCCCTTCAGATGGTTTTACAAATTTTATTCAGTTTTCTCTCAGCCTAATATTGTCTATTTCACACCAGGAGGTCCTGTCTAATTTTTTAAAAAAGTAAAACACAAGAAAGAGAGTGATTTGTTTGCTGTGTTATACAGTTTCCATCCTATGCTAATATTACTTCCATCATCATTAACATAGTGCCATCTCTCTTGTATATGTAATAGTTTCTAAATATCCCCTCCAACTGAACCTGTCAATATGAAAAGATAAAGTTAATTGACATATTTCATTCAGTTTACACAGATAATACTTCCTGAGGCATATGCCATGTACTGCTTATCGGATTTTCTTTTCTGTTGTATCTGACCATACTTTATCAACAGCTGAAAGAAAGTTATATAATTCATTCTATTTGAGTTGCACCAACATACAATTAATTGATTCCAAAGAAAAATGATAATATAGCTATTAGCTGCTATGCAGAGTAGTAAATTAAGATATATAAATAAACAAATATAAATTGAGATACCGCATATACTTGTGTACAAGTCAATCCCATGTATAAGTCGAGGGAAAGTTTCAGGGGCAACATAATGGATTTTGATATGATCCATAGACAAGTCGAGGGTAAAACTATGGGGACTATAAGGAAGGATGGAAAGGGAAAAATACCACTTCCATCCCTCCTTCTCCTTCTCTGGATCTCTCCTGACCATCTAACATCAATTCCTAGCTGCTGGAGAAGAGATTTAAACATTGATCGAGAAAGGAAGCAAGTGGTGTTAAATATGGAGTTTCTTCCATGGGAAGAGGAGGCTTGCAAATTGGACTGGTGAGGGAAGCAAGTGGTGTTAAATGAGGTGGTTTTTTCCATGGGAAGAGAAGCCCTGCAAATCAGACTGGGAACCTTTTTCACACACAGAGAGAGAGAAAAACACAGTGCCTCGAGGCACCAAGAGTGGGGCATCAGGCTTGCTTGTTTTAAGACCTTTCTAAGCAGTAATAGTTATTGACCCGTATATAAGCTGACCCAGGATTTTAGGGTCAATTTTGAGGCATAAATTTCTAAACTTGTAGTTGAGTATAAACGGTAGCTATATAATAAGAGCCAGCATGGTCTAGTGGTTTGAGCACTAGACTGTAACTCTGGAGACCAGGATTTGAATCCAGGCTAGACCATGTAAACCCACTGGGTGACCTTGAGCAAGTCACACTCTCTCAGCCTCAGAGGATAGCAAGGGTGAACCCCTTCTGAAGAAACTTGCCAAGAAAACCCCATGACAGGTTCGCCTTAGGTAATTAAATCAGAGATTACTTGAAAGCACACAACAACAACAACAACAACAACATATATATTAAAACCATTTCTTTTTCTACCTTCTGCTGCTCCAGAGACTAGAATGCAGAACAATGGATGCAAACTGCAGGAAAAGAGATTCCACCTCAACATTAGGAGGAATTTCCTGACAGTAAGGGCTGTTTGACAGTGGAACACACTCCTTCCTTGGAGTAAGGTGGAGTCTCCTTCTTTGGAGGTTTTAAAGCAGAAGCTGGGTGGCCATCTGTCAGGGATGCTTTGATTGAAATTTCCTGCATGGCAGAATGGGGTTGGACTGGATGGCCCTTGTGCTCTCTTCCAACTCTATGATTCTGGATTGCTTCCTGCATGTGCTCAGACTATGAAGCGACCTGTATTTTGGAGAGATAGTCATCTCAGCATCTTCATGCTCATCACCACATCCTCTAAGTGGGTGGTTTTCTATGTAGGCTCAGTAGCTGCTCTGTCTTCTTTGTCCTGTAGAGAAGCAGGTGTGTCAGCTCTTTACTGGAAGACTATGCCTTCCTTGTGTGAGTTTATAAGTTCTTTATGGAGTCCCTCTTTTCTTGGCCTGTTGTCCCTTTGGAGCCCAGCTGGTTGTTGGCTCATTCGATTTCTGGAGCAAGGCTAGTTGC
This sequence comes from Sceloporus undulatus, assembly GCF_019175285.1. Lineage (NCBI taxonomy): Eukaryota > Metazoa > Chordata > Lepidosauria > Squamata > Phrynosomatidae > Sceloporus > Sceloporus undulatus. Next base: position 255,920,967 of record NC_056522.1, read on the forward strand.
TTAAGGCTGCTCTTCATAAGCCTACTTTAATAAACATACCATATAACATAAAAGTACAACATTTCAGATATAGTTCTATCCCTTTTAAAGCATTTCAAGTCTCTTAAAACAATTATGAACTCAGTTCTTTATAGACTGCTTGTCATAAACATGATTGGAGATTTCTTGTGAAGCCATAGTTTTTTCTCTTACCCTCTGTGTGTCTAGGTAGGAGAAGAGACAGCTGCTCTTTACTGAATGTCCCTTTTTGTTATCTACTGTCCAGCAATTAGGAACTCAAAGGGCCTCTGTTTTGTCCCAAGAGCAATACTATGGACTTTGGGTGTAGTAAGGCCTCTGGCTCTCGGGATCACAGCCAGAACAAAAGACTTGTCCACAAATTTCTAAAGTTTCAAAAGCTTTACTGGTTATAAACACAAATAACATGAAACTGATTTCTTCTTTTTCAATAGTCCTTCCTAAATACCTTGCTCTCTCTTCTTGGTGGATTCTATCTTTCTTCTTCTGAGGACTATCTTTCTTCTTTTGTGGACTTAACTTTTTGTCAAAGGAAAATACTCTCTCCAGGTCTGACTTGGCTGAAATCTTACTACACATTGAAACTAGTAACTAGAGGGAGACAGTATAAGACCCTGGGATTTCCCACAATCCTTGTCTTTCTTAAAGCTGTAGATCTCTATTGCCCCTTCTAAACTAATACATAGAAAGCCTAATATAATCTCAACTAAATATATGTCTCAAGAGCATCAAAGATGCTCTGGAGGCATGACAGCCTCATTTGTGTAAGACACATCCTTACAATGTGGTTTCAAGGAGTTTAGGTCAATGGATTACACTACACCAAACAGAGTTAATGGGTAAAGTCTACTTAGATGTTCACCTTAGGGTCACCATAAATAAGAAACGAGTTGAAGACATTCAACCCACCACCATCACAACAAATTATGTCTTATCATATTTATCATGCGTGTGTGTGTGCTTGTGTGCACATTCATCCACCTTCAAGTTACCTGTTGACTCATGGCAATCCCATGAAATTCATAGGGTTTTCTTAGGCAATAAATACTCAGAGGTGGTTTTCCTGGTTCCTTCCTCTGAAATATAGTTTATTATAGTGTTTACATCCTGTTTATCATACACCATCTTTAGAAGGAGAACTCTTTACAACCTTTCTTCAAGCTATAGAACATATTTTGTACATAGACTTTATCTCTGTCATTTTACATGCCATTTTCATACATCATGCTGATTCTCTTACATCACTCTTTGCCCTGAGATTTACTGTTCCTGTTTGCCTGTTCCTTCATTGACTGTTCTGTGCCAGTGCTTCTCATTATTGTGTTCGGACCTACGTCTAAATACTTGACCCTGGCTTATATCTCCTTTATAGGAGGCATGCCTCTTATTATTAGTATTTAAAGAACCCATTTTTAACCAAGACTTGGCCACATGTATTCACTCACATTTTTTCTAGGTAGTGTTTCAGCTTTCTGCAGCCTTTAATCATCTTTCAATCTTTATTTATGGTCTTTGACCAAAAATATCTCAGAATTGGATGCACATTAATAAAACACTCATATAAAAATAATGATCTAGGTAAAATCAAATTAAAACAAAAACAAAAATATACAAGAAAACAGAGAACATTACACACCACCATAAAGGAAGCATTCTTCTGAGATCTCGTTTCCAACTATTACCAGTGATTCTGACCCTTAATGTTTTTTTGCATGTGGCAATAACAACTGCACAAAAGCAGGCCAAATTCTCAGTAATTAGTGGATCTACATCCTCGAGTAATAAAGTCAAATAGTAATTAGCTGTTCTACCCGGGAAATTTTGTAAGATTGGATAAATTAAAGAGGAACACATACCTTGATAGAATGGACAATACAGTATGATATGCTAGAGTGATTCAACTGAGGAGTCAGAACATAAGCAACTCCGGTTCTCATAAGGGAGGTTCTTATATTTCCCTATCAAACTGCAGAGGGAAGAGCACTGAAGCGGGCTGTGGTAAAGGCCACCCTAAATTTGGGTACTATTAACTTGGTCAAATAAGGTGGCCTAGCAAAGGTCTTTTCTAAACTTCCCAAGATTGGGATATTCCTGATTTTACCCCTGTGATTCTTCTTTACTTTCATTTCTCTCTGGAATGGTTTACAATCTCATCCACACCTGAGATTATTATTTTGCTCCTGGCAACCTTTGCCAGAACTCTTTCTCTGTGGAATTTCTGTATCACAAATGTGGCATCTATCACCAACATAAGCATCCAAGGCATCTCTTGTTTTAAGCAAAGCTTGTGTCTCTCTCATTCATCTGGAGTGGGCTACTTTCTCTCAGCAACCTGTGAGGCTCAATTTAACTACTGGGTGAGATTAGCAGGCTGTTTACTCACCACAGGCCTTCTCTGAGGTGAAGTCTCTCCTCATCATCCCAAATGTATGAGGGCACCTTTAGCCATTCTAATCTTACTGCTCTCTTGGAGCATTTTCAGCATTTCTTTCTACACTCAGCACCTCTCTTTCATATAAGATGATTACATCTTGCGGCTGATTGCATTTATAATTTATAAATGTATCTCATACCAGGGACTCTTCATCCTATCTCTTCTCCATAGGGCTTTCACACTGTTTTCAACAACCATAAGTGAGTTTACATTCATTCATTATTATGTAGCCAATTGTCATGGGCTCTGCTGTAGATAAAACATTATCTTCACAAGCCTTTTTGTGCTTGCAGAGGGGTTCCTTCCCTGCTTTCTAACTCTCTTTGGCTAGGATACCTAGGGTTGGTTTTTTTTTCATATTCATTCTGGCATTTTCTGCATAGCTCATATACAAATATTTAAGAACTAGGGTCTTCTATAAAGGAAATCTTTTTTCCTCAAGCCCTCTTCACTGCAGGGCTATATCGAGCTAGAAAATCAAATCAGTTTTACAGCTATTATATGAGTGATCTGAGAAATGCAAGTCTGAAAAGTGGTAAAAATTCAAAGTATCTCTTTTTGCTCTTTCGACACACTTTGATACATCCCTGTATTATGCAGGAAGAAGGCTTAACCTCAGAGAATGAATATGCCCTTAGCCACATCACTTCTCTCCCAAGATACACATTATAAATTATTATTAAGAGACACTTACACTTTGCCTGACTTTTCCATCTTTTTTAAAAAATTAGACCCTATCCACCACAGTTAGGCTCAGTTGCATCAGCGTTCTGTCATCTGTCAGCCAGAGTGCTGAAGCTGTAGCTTTCACCCATTCCATTTTCCCTCCATGCCTTCCAGCCTGGGCAGTGATGAATTCTTGTGAGAATGGTACTTCAACAACACATGGAGGCCCCTTGCTGTAAGCTGATAGGATTTTGTCAGGCACCTTGCCTGCCTCCCTCTGCCTCCTAACATACCATGCTGATTTGGCATGGACAATCCTAGTTAATCTCTACTGTTCCACTATTTGAGCTGCTTTGTCCCCATTTCTCTCTCCTCCTCCCACTTTCCCCTTTTATCGTCAGCTTACTTTAATTGCTGCATAGTGAGGTCAAAGTGCAAAAGTAGTTTGCTTTCTTGTAAGGGGAGGGAGGGAGAGAGAGGTGGTTGAGGGGAATCTTGCCCATACCATTCAGCTCAGGCAAAATCAAACTGCTGCAGCCTCTCCTAGTTTGTTTTTCCTTATTAACAGCATTTGACGTCTTGACCACATTCTGATGTTGTTTGGCCACACGTTTCAGATTGCATCTCTGAAATGTTTGTCTTGGCCTTCCCTCCTATGGTTAGATGTCACATACAAATTTCTATGACTTATTGCAGCTAAGAAGGTGGCTGAGTAGATAGAAACCATAATGCATTTTTAGGTTTGCTTCTAAACTAATGCACATTTGCAGTTAGAGCCCAGCCTTACCAGAAAGTGGATCATGTCAACTTTCAAATGAGTGGAGGATGTTTATCTGTTCCATTGCAAGTGTTCTGACAAATCTAGGCTATTCTGCATTGGAAATCATCACACATGAGGTATCCTGTGGGATGAAGAGAAGAGCAGGAGCCTAAGAGCCCAGTTCCAAAGCTCGACCTATCAGGTCTTTTCCTCTTGCATCCAAGAGCAGGGTGGCCATGATGTATCTGCAACTTGCAGCCTCAAGGTCTGGAGGTATTTCCAGACTGAGCATGTTAAATTTGCTAACTCCAAACCCTTGAGATTTGTTTTTCCTCAAACAGTATATTTAAAGAAAGACAAATCAATGTAAAGCAGCACATAGATCCACAGAGGCAGTTGAGAGAGTTTAAACTGTTGTTGTGGAACAGCCTTCCCTTAGATGTAGTTTAGGGACTATGTTGGGATCATGGATACGTAACTGTTATGAACACATTTGTAATTGTCATAGGGAATTCTGGCCATTAATAAAATATATGAGTATTGCTCTTGGTGTACACATTATTTTGTTCCACTGCCATCTATGGTCAAACAAATAGTTTGATTTGTTTTTTTAAGCACTACAAAAATCCCATCCACCAAATGAATTAGTGGGCATGATGGACAACAAATGTTATCAGAGGCCACCAATGCCCTGTGATAGAGACAGATATTTTTCATTGGGAGAAAGGAGACAACCCTGAAGAAGCAGGAGGCTTTGGGGATAAGTCATCATAAAGGGGGTTTCCAGGGAAAGGCTTTGATAGGTAGAGATGACAAAAATAAACTCCCAGGTATGTGTTTTAATTGGAATCTAATGTACTTGGAAAGTTTACAAGAAAGCAAACCAGTTGATTCTCTCTCCCCCACCCCCCCCCCCCCAGTTTTCTCTTCATTTATTGGTTAAAACCAATAAAAATTAATTTTAAAAACAGCAAATCAGTTTAAAATATAATGGTTGATATCCTATTGATGTCACATGCAAAAATAATTCAGAAGAAGAAATTGCAGCTGCTCTCAAGGGGAAAAGAAATGAGAATGCCTTCCTAGATGAAGTGCACCCTTCCCCTTAGAACTGAGGCCAGCTATGTCTTTCTTCTCTGAATTGCCTTCCCCTCTTCTTCCTGCGGGTCCGTAGCAGGAGCTGCCACCTCCCCTCATTAGTTCATCATGAATTATAGCAAGCCCCACTTTGCTTTCATGAACCCCCCCCCCCCCAAAATTTGGAATTTTGACTTGCAAGAGGGCATTGAAACTTGACTGTATTTGACAACATTTTAACTTTTCCACTTTAACTGTCATAGCAACATCCTATAGAATCCTGGGATTTGCAGTTTAAGAAGGGCCATTTACAATTCCCAGCCAGAGAGATCTAGGGCCTTACTAAAGCACAATCCCCAAAATTCTACAGGAGGTTGCCATGACAGTTAAAGTGGAATATAGCTCTATAACAGTGTAGTGTGATAATGGTCAGATTTTGAGGTGTTTGTTTGTTTTGTTTTGTTTTATTTATATACCGCTATTCCAAAGATCATAGCGGTGAACAGCAAGTAAGCTAATTAGCAAGTAAGCTAATTTGCCCCCAACAGTCTGGGTACTCATTTTAGCGACCTCGGAAGGATGCAAGCCTGAGTCGAGCTTGGGCCCTTTTGCTGGTCTTGAACTCGCAACCTTGTGGTTTCGAGTGAATGGCTGCAGTACAGGCATTTACCCACTGCGCCACCAGGTGACTCATACAGGGATGAGATGGAGGACGTGTCTTGGGAAATGCGTTCCAGAGCAGATCAAACCTGAACTATTCCTGGAAGCCAGGGTGATTAAACTGAGATTCTTGTATTTTTGCTACATCATGAAGAAAAATGAATCATTAGACTTTTTTAAAATCCATTTTGACTTGTATAGAAGGACAACAAGAGAGAGCACAATTTTTCAAAATACTGACAACTTCCTCAACCTGCCTCACAAGGATTGAGGCTTTAGATACATTTTCATGTGAGTGCTTTAGAATAAGAAAAAGAAGGGGAGGGGGGAAGACTGCTTTATTAGTCCCTGTAACCATGATAAAACAGTGTAGATCTATAAATTTGGTTACCAAAATGGAAATTGTCAGAAAGGTGGAAGATGGTGGTGGAGTGGTGTGAACCTGGTGAAAAGGAAAAAAATCACTGGATACATTTTGGAAGAAGCCTTCAAGTGGACTCAAGAAAGTTCAAAATATTACAGGTTTATTTGTTTTTTAACTTCTGTAAGACTTAGCATATCCGGTTGTTTCATTTCATATGTGCATACTGTAAGTTTTGGATAAAAAGTTTACTGAGACAGATGCTTTTTTTTATGGTGTAGGAACATATCCCTATTCTTTGCATGCTATTTTTACCTTTAGTACTAAAATTTCTGCTAAAGAAGTAATGGCTAGGACCACTTTGACTTTTTTAACTGAAATATATCTGAAATTTCTCCAAATTGGCCCACTGTTGACTGCAAGTACTGCTGTGGTTATCAGACTTCTATAGTTGTTCCCTTATCTGCAGCTGAAGTGACAGGCAAAGAATGAATGCTCCCTGAGTATCAGATCAAAAGAACAAGGCAGGAGGACATCTTAGCTGAGAGAACTTTTGCATTGCATTGAATCTCTAAACTAAAACAAATGCTTCAAAATTATCTAATGAAAGCCAACTGGGCTAAAAACATCTTTACACCTAATGGTCACTGTAGGTGGGTCCTTGGTATCTACTGGGGTTTGGTTCCAGGAGCCAGTGGATAAAAAGATCTGTGGATGCACAAGTGCAATGGCACAGTAAAATGGTATATCCCTTACATAAAATGACAAAAACAAGGTATGTTTTGGGGAATTTATACTTTTAAAAAAATATTTCCAAGTTGTGGATGGTTGAATCTGTGGATAAAGAATCTGTGGATATGGAGGGCTGAAGGTATAATTTACTGTGGTTGGTGCTTTGATTATGAGTTCTTGCATGGCAGGGGGTTCGACTGGATGACCCTTGTGGTCTCTTCCAACTCTATGATTCTATGATTTTACATTCATGCTTTTTAGCCCCACACAAAAGCAATAGAGGTGTTATTTCCTTGATCGGAAGTCAATACAAGATTTTCCACTCCCTCCCAATTGAATTGGTGATCACAATTTTTAGAGGAAACCCTGACAGATGAGTCATTCTAAACCCCAAGCAGCAACTTACTCATAGTAAGGGGCTTGCTGGCTTACTTGTGTTAGTGCCTCCACGCAACAATCAGTTTCAGTCATTTCTGGTCTGCTCCCCATAGCAAAGCTGGTTCCAAACTTTTGAGGTCCTTATGCCTATTTGCAGGAAGGAATAGCTTGGGGGAGTAGAACAACAACCAGCGTGGGACTTGGTGTTCACCAACTACGAGAATGCACATTCTTAGTGCAACAAACAAGAAACATGTCAAACATTGAAAGCTATTTTCCTCTTTTGCACTGCTACCAAACTCAGTTTTCTAAGGGAGGAAGGATTATGGCACTTATTCAACATAATATTAAATTTATTTTACTTGCTTTTTCATTTGAGCATTATCCATACCTTGGCTATGTATATTTCTGAGCCAAATTAGATATGAAGGAGAGGGAGAAACCACAAGAATTTTATGCATGTTTGTCCTATTCCCATGAAAATTGGTGTGTGTGTGTGTGTTCTATTCGGTACATGAGGAGGAGGATGTGGAGGAAAGAACAAAGAACTGAAAACTGATTGCATCTTTCTGCTTTAAGTCACTGCCACCATTGTATTTAAAGTATTTTCTCGCCTCTGTTAAAATCAGAAAGAAGCAGAGGTTGCTGTGAGGCAAGAAGGGGAATGGCTATATCTTTTGAATTCTACCACTGTGGCCAACATAAGGTGAAAGGTAAGTACAGTATGGGCAACAAAGTCAAAGCATGCACATGCCATATTTTCTAATATCCCAGAGTTAAACTACACCATCAGCACAAGTTTACACAAGTCCTAGGCATGGTGCAAGAAATTTTCCTGTTGACTTCAAGTCACAGTGGATTGTCTCCTTCTGTGGCAACCAGATTAACTGCTATATAGGATAGTTTGCCTTGTCCAGCTACAATTATACCAGGAAGTAAGCCTTAGTGAATTTGGTGGGCTTACTGCTTAGCAAATAAGTATAGATTGTGCTGTATGTTGCTATCCATCCATCTATCCATTCAGCATTGAATTACTCACTTTTTCTATAGATTAATATTTTTCAATAACTATCTGTCTACCTTATCTATCTATCTATGGAGAGAGAAAGAGAGAGACTAGTTACAAAGCAGGAAAAAAAAATTTTATTGAAAAGCTGATATTACTTGGTTGACCTCAGAGACTACAAATATGAAATAAGCTACTGTTTTTCACTCAGCTGCAGTATTGGACCAGATACTTAACTTGTGTAGGTTATTTGAAAGGCACTGGAATAGAGCTATTGCTGAAAACTTAATGAGTTGGATGTATTGAAGCAGATTGGTATATTTGTGGAAATGGAAGCTACAGCAGTATTTTATATCACTGCATTTCTTACAGTTTAATTCCATGCATCTTTAATTACAGTATAAGTAAACCCCATTAAGTTCAATAGGTAAATGGGCACAAGATTCCAGCTGTTCCCGCTTTAAGGATTTCCCCCCATTTTCGTTAGGCTTTGGTTCTTGAAAAAGGGGAGCGGCAGGCTTGAGAAAGCATTAATTTGCTCAAACCACCAAGTCAAGCAAAAAGTTTGTTGAAACAAGAATTACAGTAGGTTTTGCCATTCTGCTCCTGAAAAATGCCATTGTGCAACTGAGTAAGGCAGAAAGCACAGACAAAGTGCTCTGGGTGGAACTTGTACCCCATGGCACTGACACAACGCCCAACAATGGGCTTCCCACAACCCTGGCACACTGTCCCCTGGTGATGGTGGAAATGAAGCTCACAGTAGGGGCGGCCATTTAATTCAAAGAAGGAGCCATTGTCAAAGCTGCAGAAACAGTCCTGAAAAGAGAGGAAACTTTGTTAGAAGTGCAACAATAATAACAATTATATGAAATTAGATTCCTTAAAACCCAATAACTTTATTCATTTATTGGGTGTAGCTAAATTTTGAGGCCAATATAAATTTCCTACCCAACTACCTCAAATGGTTTCTAACTGCAACAAGTTCTAATTTCTGTCTGGAATGAGTGCTCCTGTATACTTACTCCACACACAAAACACTCTGGGTGCCAGACAGTGTTCAAAGCTGACAAATACTGATCCATGACAGGCCGGTCGCAGCCTCTGCACTTTGGAGAGAAAAGGGCCAGGAAGTCCTTTTGGCAATAGGGCTTCCCATCCTTCTCATGGAAACCTGTAGAGGAAGGCATGGGAAGACAAACATGAGTCCATTTTACAATAGGGAACTCATTATCCAGCACTGAAGACATGCCATCTTGTTTAAAGAAGACAGAAGAAAAAGGGCCCTCATTTTGCTGAGAAACTGTCCCAGCAAGTGTTACCATCCTGGGTTGATTTCAAAGCTGTGTTAGTCTCTTGCAGCATAAAAAGAAGGAAGGGAGAAGGAGATTTAAAAAAGAAATGTGTCACTACCTTTAAGATTAACTGGTTTTTATTTTAGCATTAGCTTTTGTGGATATAAATCCACTTCTATGGATGCATCCACTTGGTACTGCATCCCAAGAAGTGGGTTTATATCCATGAAAGCTCATGCTAAAATAATAAAAAAGTCTTAAATGTGAAAAAAAAATATCCCTTCCCCACCATTTCACACTTTTCATCCTGAATTGAATGACTCTTCTGGAGAAATGCTAGTGAGCAACATTCTTGGGTGTTCTTTGCAAAGACCTCAGGTCTTTTACTGCCAAGGGTGCTTTCCTTGGAAACGTAAAGCCCTTGTGGTCAGGATCTTTGCAGCTGACCTCTCTGACTTGGTGTCAAATGTATTTTCCATAACTAAAGTAGGTCCATAGTAGCAAAATGGGCTCCTCATATCTCCAAAGCAAAACATAACTACTAATGGCCAATGGCCATGCTGGGTAGAGGATTCTGGAAGGTGTTATTTTAAAAAAAGGAACTTTAACAAGCTCAGCAGCAGACAGTCATACTGTTCATGTGATTAGGCACATGATCACTCGCTACAGCAATGCTTACTGATTCAAATCATAATCTAGTACTGCCTTGGGCAGGTCACCACAGGGTCACAGAGTACCTTGCTAAATTCTTGTGGTGATAATTCCTCTTAAATGTTTACAGCCCAACAATCTGTGGTTGCACAAAGCAGTTAATATACCAGAACTGGAGTCATCACACCATGGATGAAGAAATGGCTTCCAATGAATTTTTAAGTTATTTTGAGCAGCATGAAGTGATAACAGTGGGAGGTTGTTCTTAGTGATGATGACAAAGAACAGTTGCCAGGAGCTGGCAAGGGGAGCCAAGCACACTTATGAGTCCTGGGAGGAGAGGCAGACTTCACCCACAAAACTTTCTGCATTGCATAATTAATAGTTTTGGGAGTTGAATGAAACACTAAGTGCTCCACAATCCACTGGGGGCCCAATTACTGGAACAGGACCTGGTGGAGCACATTAGTGCCACTCTGTGATCAATGCCCCACAGTGGGTATGGCTGTGCTTATGCATATCCACAACAAGGAAAAACAATGCTCATGACATGCCATCTAGTTAGCCAAGAAGTTAAAACACATTCATCCCTCCTAAACCTAACCTCCTGAAATACATTTTGTATAGTCTTATTCCTTAGAGGCATTTAATACAGAAGTGGGAGTCAGGCAGACCTCCACATATTGCTGAACTGCAAAACCCTTCTTCTGTCACCATTGGCTATCATTTGCAATCCAAAATCTTCTGAAGGGCCACATGAATCTCACCCCTGGTTTAATGAGAACTGTGGTGCTGAAGGCCATTGAAAGACAGGAATGTCTGCTAATACTCAGTTACTCTCTAGCTCCTAGGGCAGACAACGACTGGATTCCCCCCAAGAAATTTCACATTAACATTTCCAACAGCACTGGCAACAATTCCTTCATAGATCAAATGGACTATCAGTTATGAAAACTGGCTGACCCTTACAACAGACCAGTCTGAGTAAATTTAGAGATTATTTTTGGATGATGGGCTGGAACCAGATTTAGCTAAGAGGTTACCCAATGAAATTGGTGAGCCAAGTTAGCTATAACTGAGTTAAACCCCACTGTTTTCAATGGATCTATCCTAGCGATGGGTAAAGTGCAGCCAGTGGGACACATCTGCTCCCCAAGACTCCCAAGTGCCTCCAGCACTTACACATTTTCATTAAAAATTCCTGCATGCACATATTTGGGATAGCAGCAGGTTGAAAAGAGGTCTCTTTTCAACCAGGAAATAAACTGTAAATTGACTTCTAGTTTAGTTCCTGGCTGGAAATGAAGCCTCTTTTTGGTTTAAAAAAAATGAAGCATTTTTTTAAGGTTAAAAAAATATTCAGGGGTGGTGGTGGTGGTGGGGGGATGGCATGGGAATAGATCTCCAGGATCCCATGGGGAAGGCAATGTGGCCTTGCCCAGGCCATAGCAGTTGCTTACTCCTGGTATAACCTAATCATAATTAAGATCATGCCCTCGAAAGATGCCCAAAACAGCCCAACTGTCCCTGTGAATACACAGTGGTCCTGATATACTAACTATCTTGACTGAATTCAAGACTGGAGTTTATCACACACAGGTGAAATCCTGTGAAAAAATGTGATTTAAAAGGTAACCCCCCCCCCCCCCCCGCAAAAGCAGGTTGATTTTCACACATGCCATTGTTAAAATTGTGTTAATCCAAACGGAAAATAAACAAAAGAAAGTTGCTCCTTTTTATTTTGGGGATTTCCCAAAAGTAAAAAGAAGCAGCTTTTGTCTACTTTCCCTCTACTTTCCGTTCAGGTTAACATTAGTTTAACAATGACGTTGTGTGAAAATCATTAAACCTCCTTTTTTGCATGGGATTTCCCCCTTGTGATAAACTCCATAGCCATGTTAGTCTGGATCATTATGCAAAAAGATCTTGTAGCAACTTTGAGTAACAGAGAGAGAAAGAAGCTGGTAGCATTAGCTTTTGTAGACTTGAGTCTATATTTCATCAGGTGCATGTGGGGAAGCAGACTTAAGTCTGTGAAAGCTTATGCTACCAACTTCTTTCTTTCAGCTGATCTCAAAGGTGCTACAAGATCCCTTTGTATCTTGACTGAATTCCAGATTCAGAATTCAGCATGACTACTGGAAGTCAACCAAAATGTGGTTGGGAAGCAGTCTTGGGGAGGCAAACAACCAATCAGAAGTGGATGGAGGCTGTCAGGATCTTTGGCCTGATACAGACAGGCCCAAATAAAGCTGCTTCGAGTCACTTTGGAGGTATGGTGTTTCAATGGTACATGCGTCTTAAGAGTCCAGGAGCCACACCAAAGCCACACTCCAGTCCTAAGGACTGGAGTGCAGCTTTGGTGCAGCTTCCAGACTCTTAGGATGCATGCATCATTGAAACACCATACCTCCAAAGACGTGACTCAAAGCAAGCTTTATTTGGGCCTGTCTGTATAGGGCCTTTGTTTCCTTTTGGAGAAGCTGAACAAGAAGAAAAGGAGAGGCAGGGACATTGCTGCAGGAGGTGATGAACAGTTCAAGATCTTTCTTCCAGCCTGTGTGTGTGTGTTAAGAAAATGAGGGGATGTTCGTTTTTCCACATGTGAATGTCCTAGCTGAGAGAGTGTGTGTGCATTTGTATTTTTGTGAGAGGAATTGTGTGTGTGTGTTTGGAGAGAGAGAGCTTCCTCTGTAGAGCAACAGTTCATTTATGTTGACAATGTAATCATACAGATTTCTACTCATAAGCAAGTCCTGGTGAGTTGAGTGGAATTTACTCTCAAGTATATAACTACAAAAGTGTAACCTATGTGTCATCTTAAAAGGCCATTGGAATGCATCTAGTTCTTTATGACAATCATATTTTTCCTCAGTGGTATGTATTTGAACCAATACTTCCTAGAGCTGAAAGTGTTGTACATGATTTTCCCCCAAACTCTGTCCCCCCCCCCCCCCGTTTGTCTTAATCCTATGAAGTAGGCTTGTCTTGACTGAGAGGCTGTGACCACATGAGCTTTATGCAGAAGTAGGGTACATATGAATCTTATCTATAATGTATGTTGAGCAGACAGAATGGGTGTGAACATAAAATGCATGCAGTGACAATGAATCTGAGAGAAAGCTGTTATTATGAGCAGCATCTGGTTGATTTTACATTAATGCATATTATAATACAGGTTAACCTAAAGAAAACACTCCCTCACCTCCTCCAGAGTACCCACCCATTGTATCCTGTAGTTCATACCAATACTGTATGAAAGATATCCCATAGGGTAGTCTACTGATGGAACAGCTACCACCAGCACAACCTTCCACGAACCTCCCAGAGTCAGTTTTTTAGTAGTACAAAGGGCTGAAGGGGAAAGAAGAGGGAAAAGGAATTCCAAGGGCTGGGTGCAAGCATGATGTCAGATGGGAAGGGATCAATTTAGTGTTGAGCACTATCTGTAATGGTACTAGAAGATTTGTGGAATAGTTTCCCTGATCTGCCTTATTTCAAGATGCTGTAGTCCTAAGCCTATTTAGACAGAAACTGGCAGTTCTGAGAGGTGAACTCCAAAACATAATGTTGCCACACTCTGGGACATTATATGAACAATGCTCTATAAGCAGATACACAAAAGCTAAATGAACTGACACAGACTTTGGAAAAGAAAGACTCACTTGCATTGCCGAATACATTTCCACAGTGGGCACAAAAGAAATGCTCTGGATGCCAGGTCCGATCCATGGCTGTGAGAATTTTCTGCAACGAAAAAGAGAAAGAATCATTGGATGCCAGCACTAAAAAGTCAAGAAATCAAAAAATAAACAGACAAACAAACAAACAAGCAAACAAAAAATCTAGGACTTGCAAGGGCAGCTATGAAGGAACTAGACAAGATCCTGAAGTGTAAAGATACTAAAGTTAGGATTGTCCATGCCATCGTATTTCCAGTTTCTAGTTATGGTTGTGAAAGCTGGACAATGAGGAAAGTGGATTGGAGGAAAGTCACTCATTTGAAACAGAGTGCTAGAAAAAGGTTCTGTGGATACCATGGACTGCCAAAAAAAATTAATAAATGGGTCCTAGAGGAAATCAAGTTTGAACTCTCACTAGAAGCCAATATTACTAAACCAAGACTATTGTACTTTGGCAGGGCCGGCTCTAGATATTTGGCCACCCTGGGCAAGAAATATTTTGGTGCCCCCCGGTAGCCCCTCAAAATGTAGGAAAAATGTAGGACATGATGTACGACAAATGTAGGACACTCAATAAATGGAGAACACAACCAACTAAAAGCCAAAAACAGTAATAAAAACCAATATAAATTCATGTTCTTTTGATATTCTTCCTGGAGGTTGGGATGTAGCTTTATATGTTTTGTGTGTTGGACTAGGAGGAACCTCCTGACAGTAAGGGCTGTTCGACAGTGGAACACACTCCTTCCTCAGAGAGTGGTGGATTCTCCCTCCTTGGAGGTCTTTAAGCAGAGGCTGGATGTGGGTAGGGTTGCCATAAGTCAGGACCTCCAAACCGGAACAAATGTAGG
>NC_056522.1:255940538-255962699 GCF_019175285.1 Sceloporus undulatus
TCCATGTATCTCCTTGAATACCCATCTTTTCTTCATCGTTCCTTTCTCCATCTTCCTTTGCACATATATTCTTCAAACTCACTTGATCCATCCTATCATATCACTTCTTCATACCTTCATATACATTTTACATACCCTCATCCATTTTCTACCATCATAACACATTCTCATATCTTCATTCCACTTACACATACCTTCCCTAATGTACTTCATCGTCTCATACTTCCTCTCTGCCAATACTGGCCCATCTCTTGCCATCTGAATGACTTTCTTTTACAGTAACGTGCTTTTGTATAACCCAATCTACTATCTTCCCTACTTATTCCTTCAAAAGAATCAACATTGTATCACTTATATCTCCAGATATTAATTCACATTGATTAAGCACATTTCACTTATTCACAATTCAATTCACCTGTACACTCAATACTGCTATATTCCCCCACTTTTCTTTTTAAAAAATAAATATTTTGGAACATTCTTTAGCAAATTTCTCTAATGAACTGTATTTTGAAATTGAAATGTTAATTAAATATAAAAGGAGTCATTCCATTTGAAAACTGTTTCTCTTGTACTTAGATAACAATGCACTCTTTTGAACCATCAGTGCATTTGTGCTTCAGTGGCTTTAATTCCCATGTTCACTTTCTCTCACATGAAACACAACAATACCATTCATACCACCTTGTTCTCCCTACCTCCTGCTCCTGCTTTCTTTACAAAAAGAAAATCAAAGAAGCTGCAATTCCAGAGTTATAACACTATTATAGAGCTGACTACATTCCCAGCACAGATTGGGAACATGAAAACATAGCACACCACTTCCAAAAGCACTTTTTCTATGTTTTCCCTGTCAACTAATACCTGCCTGGCTCTACTTTTACATATTACTCTTTAAACTGTTGTATATATACTCTTTAATTTTTTCCTAAAACTGTGGTTTCCCTGGGCATGAATCCTTATTAGGATTACATTAGGGCTGTGCTATTGCACTACTCCCTCCTTTTAAAAATATTTTAAAAGTACTGGTGAACAGAGAATGAATATACATGGTTCTCTTGGGACCTCTTGGGAATCCTGGAGTCCCCCCAGCTCAACCACTGGAAGTAGCCTGCAGTTTCCCTGCTGGTAGTCCCCAAGGAATCCCCAAAGAAGGAGTAATGAAACCCACTTATACCATACCCACTATGCTCCCATATCACAGTGGAATGAAACATTCATACCCAAAATGATTACTAAACCATAGCAGGATAGGAGGTCATTAACATATTATTTCAAATGGAAAAAATTAATTTTCAAATAACCTGACATAAATACAGCACCAAGATTATTCTCATGCAATAATCTCTAGGCAAAGATGCAATTGTGGTATAAAGTATTGCATAAATTCATCTTTTATATTGGTCATGGCTCCTTGTTCTTATCACCACACTCCTCAAAATTTCCTACTTCTGCAAAGCCCTTTCTGGGCTACCCCACCCATGGACCTACAGTATTCTGTGTTGTTCAGTTTATTATGTTTGAGATGGATCTTGGAGAGAATAGAGCGCACTGGAAGGATCACTCCTGAGCTCCAATTTCCCCACTGTCTCCCTCTCTCACACACAGGTTATAACATCTAGCTCCCTTCCAGCTCTATGCCTCCCAGATCTTCCTGCTAAATCATATTAATCATTTTTTTCTGGTAAGACTATTTCCCACACTGGTGCCCTGGACATTGTTCATCCTCTTTTGTTCCACCCTCTGTATATCCTTTCAACTTTTACTAAAAGTCTCCCTTTATTTTCCGTCTGCCCGTGCTACTTTTGTAGTATGCAAGTTCAATGAACGCTGGCAAGGCCCCTAGTTTGCTATATTATGAAGAGCATACTGTGCCACATAGAAAGAATGTAGGATGGCCTTTCCCAAATTAGTGTCCTTCACATGCTTTTGACCAGAATCCTCAGGGTTCCAGGGACATAGCCAAGGGGGGGTTCCAGACCCCCCTTCTGTTAGATACAATGAATGGTGCGTGCTGCCGCACCACCGCGCCCAAGCCCCATTATAATGGTGGCATTTAGTCTGGAACCCCCCCCCTTCCCAAAATCCTGGCTATGTCCCTGAGGGTTCCTAACCATTGGCCATGCTGATTAGGGCAGAAGAGAGTTCAAGGCAAACTTATTTACAGTAGACAGCACAGGTTGGGGAAGACTAGTATAGGTATCCACACATCACCTTAGACTGAAGTGTTCCCAGGGAAGCCAGAAGGTCATCCAGCTGATGAGCAGCTGAGGTGGAAGAAGGTGAGGAGTGCAGGGGCTGTGGAGTGGGCACCTTGCTGCACAAGAAACAAAGGCACATTTATGAGTGAAGAAACAGAACAGAATGCTTAATTTGTAACAGCAGGTAAATTTATCATCTCCCACTGGGCAGGGCCTCAGAAGTTGTAGTCTGAAAAAGAAACATAGCCAGGGGCCTTTTGGTGACATACACAGGCATAAGTTGCATTACACATGCAGAGTGACCTTTTTGGACAACGCAATATGGCCCTATCCAGCTGATGGTCAGAGGAGTGGATTTCTGGATGCAGAACTATTGCAGATGTTTAAAAATGCACCCAAAGCAATGTGTCAGTGTGCATTATGGACTGTCTCTGTCCATTGCACAATCAGGTATTAGCTATATGCATCCACCATTTCTCATAAGTTGTGCTACAGTGGTGTTCAGTATGAGGAATGCATAGTGCTAGCATAGCATAACTGCTGGTGGATCTTTACATTAAGCTGAAATGATGTAGCATCTCAGTAAATGTGCCAGCAGAAACCAAGTCTTAAAAACAAGCAAACATTTCACCATCTTTATTCCAAAGTGTTTCAGTGTCTCTGGATTAAATAAGTCATATGAAAATTTTGCCTGCCTATCCTCACCCTAATTCTCTCCATTTCACACGAGAGTGTGTCAGCATAGAACCCACACTCCATCTTGTGAAATGTTATAGAAATGCCACATAACATGAATAACTTTTTAAAAATACATCTGAGAAACTGGCAGAATGGGAAGTTTCACTTGAGAAGTAACTGAAAGGTTCCAAGGAAATTATCAGACAAGTGGAAATTTAGTCCTCCTCTACTTTCTTAGCTCATTTAATTCGTCTAAACAAGAGTGGACAATTGTATCCCACCAGGTATTCTTAGCTCGCAACCCTCATCGGTCCCAGCCAGCATAGCCAATAGTGGAAGAATTATTGGAATTGTTGTCCAACAACATCTGGAGGGCTACTGTTGCTTGCCTTTGATCTAAAATTAGACTAAGATCATTATCTGGTTAAGTAATGGTATATGTATCTTTTATAGGTACCAAACATTAAGCTGTGTTGTTCTTTTTTATAATGGTTTTCACACACTTTAAGAATCCAGAAATTACCACTCAGTGGTACTTGAAAATGGGCAGAATAATTACCAGCTCAGGGAAATTACTGACTCAGTAAAATTTGAGTTATGAGGATACATGTTCCTTTTGTTTAAAATATTAATACTGGTCCCTATTCTGGAAAAAAAGAATTGATCTGTCCATACAAATATTTAGGGACTCAAAAGAGCTGTATCCTCATACAGATATTTAAACCAACAGCTGCGGAACAAAGATAATCACAGAGAAAAATGAATGGACAGATTTATTAGAGGAGTGCCTATAATGTTACTTGTTCGGGCTGCTGATCAGTAGAATGGGATGTGTGAATGTAGTCTCTGTTCAGCTCCCTGTTTTGATGTTCAAGTGAATGACCCAAATGCCCAATTAACCCAGAAAAAATCAGGCCATCTGGATCAGACTAGAGTTCAACAAATTTATAGAAAGCATATCCATCACAAGATGACAATGAGGATAAATGATAGGTTGTGTTTTCCCCCTCCCCCTTTTGTTATAAAAAAAACTATTTTATTGGAAGCAGGTGTGAGCTTGCTTTAAATGTACTGAATCATCTGTGTGAGTAAAATTTCTCAAAGCATTTCTTAACATAATACATGCTGCTCTTAAGTTTCACAAATACAAAAACAAAAGCTGTTGTAATCATGCATAGCTATTTCTATCTAGACCATCAGCTGAGCTGAGTGTATACAAGATAATAGCACTGAAGCTTCTAAAATCCTCCATAAGACAAAATGGAGTAAAAGAACAAAACAAAACCCACCCACCCACACTCTATATAGAGTTTCAAAGCAGACTTACGATATGGAAACCGGAAATTAGCACAATTGAGGAGATAAAAAAAATTCCAGTTGTGTGGTCTGGGCAGAGAGAGGAACTACAAATTGAGATCTGGGTATCCTTCAGACCAAAAGTAGTAATATTTGTTGGTCTGTTTCTGTTACACAATCAAAACACATTGTGTATTCCTGTGGTTGGACCAGATTATTCTTTTAGTTCTTTCTAACTCTATGATTCTGTTGTCCCACTTTAACTGATATAGTTGCATCCTATGAAATTCTGGAATTTTTGAGAGCCAGCATATTATAGGGCTTTGTTGGACTAAGACTCTGGACAACAGGGTTTGAATTATGGCTCACCTTGGGCAAATCACACTTCCAGAGTCAGAGGATGGCAATGGCAAACCACCTCTGAAGAAACTTGCCAAGAAAGCCCCATGACAGCTTTGCCCCAGGATTGCCCTTAGTCAGAAACATCTTGAAGACATGCAGCAGCAACAAGAGCACTATGGAAGATAATTCTAAATATCCCACGAAACTGCAAATTCAAGGATTCCAAAGGATGCAGTCATGGCAGTTAAAGTGGTATCAAAATGCTATAATTGTGCAGTGTAAAAAGGACCCAAGTAATAGTTCTCTCTTCCTGTTATTAAAAAAAAAGTTCTGCTAGGATTCTAAGGAGTTTATCAGACAAGGGAAATTGGAAGTACAATCCAATGGCAATCTGAACACAATCATGGGGTTTCACGTTATTGCGTGATAGACTACCACATGCAATTTCGGGCAATGGCAAGCTATTTTCAGGCAATGGGAAGTCAGTTCAAACGCAATTCGAATTCACATACATTTGCTGAACTAGCGAATTCACATGAATGCGTTCTGGCCCCACTTTCTTTTCATTCGAAATTAAGAGAAATTCATCCCGTGTGATAAACTCCTAACTGTTATATGCATTTTAAAAAGGAATTTTGATACAGCTGAATGGAGATAGGTGTGTCTTTCAAGAGATATTCATTGAATCTGGCTGCAATTGTATATGGGACCTGAATGGGACTTATTATGGCATAGTTGTGCATACAATTGTACTGGAAGCAGTTACACCTATAATAACTTTTGAGGAAATGGTAATTAAGTTTTTAGGGAATGTTTAGGTAATTTGAAAACTAGGCGTTTGACTATTAACAATGGAGAAAACATGAAGCACAAGGGGCCAGTGCAACTGGAAGCCTGGTCTGCCTTCTTGCTGTCGCATTTACCTGTAAATATTATCTACATCTTCCTCCCGATGTTGAATGCTGCGTCCTGATAGCACCTGGAAGTAGAGAGTAGATTTTCAAAGAGAACATTGCCTTCCCCCAAAGCTATCCAAACATATCCTGATCTCTAAAATTGGTTATTCCATCAATTATTAAATTAAATTTCTAGAAGAGGTGAAACATGAGAAATGATTAGAACTCCTGTTTCTCTAGAGTACTCTTCAGTTTGGGTGGCTATCTTCCAATGTGTTCCTTTAAAAATTAGTTTGGAGCAAGTATAGGGATATAGCTAACAGGAGGGGGAAATGAGGGCATTGCCTCCCAAATAACAATTCTGCCCTAGTCAGGACTATCAACAGGATTTAGGCTAAAACAAACAAATTAACTTCTGCAATAGAGGATGAGGGCAACTATGAGTTGTCTCTTGCTCTGGAAAAAGGACTAAGGGTATGTAGAATATTAGTACATTGTCTCATTGTCCATGAAAAAGGGTATCTTTACACATCTCTACAGATTATGACAGTTCTCTTTTCCCTTCTTTGATGATTTTCTGCATCCTTAGACTTTTTTTTGGGGGGGGGGGGGCAAGAATTTATTTTGCAGAAAATATTCTCCATCTGGGCAAAATGTGATGCCTCTGGGCAAGTGGAATGAAAATGCACAAAAACACTAATAACCTTGCCCAGAGGGAGACAATGTTTGCATTTTTGTGAGAAAGATTTTTATACACTGGTACCCCGGGATACGAATGCGCCGGCTTACGAAATTTCCGGGTTACGAAAAAAATCCATTCAAAAAAACTGTTCCGGGTTACGACGGTTATTTCGGGTTACGAAAATTTTTTTGGTGCTTTTCGGCGCTATTTCACACGAAATCGCGGCTTTTCCCCATTAGCGCCTATGGCTTTTTCGCCTTACGAAGTATTCCGGGTTACGAAAGCGGCGGCGGAACGAATTAATTTCGCAACCCGGGGTACCCCTGTACCTTGAAAGGTCATCTTCAGTGATGTAACTAAAATGCTACTTTACATCAAACTTGTTTGAAGTGAAGAAAGGTGCAACCACGCTTGCACAAGCAACTATGTGCCTACAGAGGACATTAGAGGCAGAGCAACAAGTAACTAATGTACCCCTGGCACAGCTGCCACCACTATTTTGTCTGTAAAGGGAGGGACTGGGAGTGGGGCAGATGTCAGCGGGATCCCATTGGTTGGACAATGTCCTTGCCAGACCAAATCTGGAGCATGCATGCCAACACTGACCCATGGTTCCATAAATTTGTTATCATGTTTATATTTATTGTTGTTCTTATTAATGGTTTAATTTTAACTGCTTTTAATTTTGTGGCAAGTTTAATCATATTTTAACTTTTGTAGGATGTTAATTTTTTCAACTTTATTTTAACTTTGAGGCCCTGGGAGGAGAAGAGGCAGGGCAGAAATCTAACAACAGTGATATCAGAGCTGCTGAAACAAGGTCCTGGTATTCTTTCAAAACTGCTGAAAGGGATTCAAGATTTGCATTTGTGATAGATCTTTCATTTTATAGTGACCTTTTTCATATCTTAGCCACATTTTGTGCTTCCTGAGTTTTTAATTTAGATATTACAAACCAGACATCAGAGCACATGCACCAAAGACAGGAATGAATTCTCTTGTGGGGACAACCTGCTATGCAGTTCACCATGGGGAACTTCACTTTTCCATAACTTATAACTTATGGAAGGTAGACAAGATAAGGAAAATACCTTTGGCGGTCCTGGGGCTAACTTCTTGTGCTGAGTGGCATTGGTCTCTGCTGATGTTGCTGCTGGTTTTTCCTTGTTGTCACGTTCCAGAAGAAAGCAAACTTTTGCTGGTTCTGAATCACTCACATTCAAACTCAATGAGGTTTGTTCCAGTTCTGCCAACAAAGCATCTGGAGGAAAAAAATAGATTTTTTCTTTTTCTTCTCTGTGTTTTTGTTTCTTAAATGTTCTTTGATACCTCCCATCTTTGGCAATGGGACCCTATCGCATGGGGTTAAAATCCCAGCTTACCTTTCCCGAATTCAGTCCTAATTCAGGAGGCAGCCAGGTGTTATCACAAAGAAATTGCCGCTGAAATTGCTGCCCAGGTTCATCCCAAATGCAGCTCAGGTCCTCTATGCCACTTCAGAAGCCATTTTTAGAAGTCAGAAGTTTCCGACTTTTAAAAATGGTCACCAAAGCAGCTTACAGGACCTGGGATGTATCTGAGATGTACCCAGGCAGCGATTTTGGCGGTGATTTCTATGCGATAGCACCCAGCTGCATCCCAAAATAGGACTGAATTCTGGAAAGGTTAGCTGGGGTTTTAACCCCATGCAATAGGGTCCAATGATAAAGGTTTGCTGCATTTAAAATAAAATAAAAATTCCCTTTCTTTTTAAAATAAAAGACAGCTTGGGATAGAAGTTGCATAAATCAGTAAGCACTGCTTCTTTACATCTTCCTTAACCTGCTGTAAACAGAGCTTGTCAAAGTTACTTTTCGGTTGACAGCTCCTAGAAATCCTCTATCACTGTGGCAACTGGCTATGTTGGCTGAGAGATTCTAGGAGATACAGTCCAAAAGAATAACCTTTTCAAGCTCTGGAGATACATACAATTGTTTCACACCCCTTTATTGAGCCCTGCAAGGCACCTTCTTCCACTCAGCATGATTCACTAGCATGTCTTCTTTTCATATGATATCTCACATTCCTTACCAATCCTCTTTGTGCTGGTCTATGACCGTAATAGAGATGAACTGAACCAAACCTCTGAAGAATTAAATTAACACCAACCTTAGGCAGCATAATTCTGTCATGACTGGGAGGAGACCTTTAAAGGCCAGATCATCATTTCTTCTTCCTCAATTTGATATTTGGTATCTGCCACTTCTAGTTTTGTCAGGGTGTATAAATGCCCCTCTTTTGCCTTTCAAATATGTGAGTAAGTGGTTAATCATACAGCTTTTCCCCTCACAAAATAAAGTAACCAAAATTAGTGATGTTTGAAGGCATAAGAAAGATGCTGTTACTATATAGCGTACACTCTTTCATTATATATGGTATGTTCTTCCCTTGTGGAAAGGAAAGCTGGTACTTTCCATCCTTATCATATACTCCAGTTTACATGTTAGAAGGAATCAGTGTGAACGTGAATGTAATTTACTTGCATGTGTCCCACATGATACAGTGTTATGCCCAAACCACTTTCTTTTGTTACGGGATAGGCAAACCTGTTTGTTTCACTTTTTCTAGCAAACTGTTAACCCTGGTTAAGGAGAAATCCTTGATTATTTTTTTTTAAAGTTGGGAAATGTTTATTTCTTCCATACATTCCTATTTGGGTCAGTTAACAGTTTTAGGATTTGTGAACTGAACAGAGTTTGCTTATAGGGTGAAGGAGACCAGCATGAAGGAACAACCAGAGGCAACTCTGGGCCTGATCAGGAGATTGGGACCATGGCGACTGGATGGTCCACTCCTGAAGCAGGCTGCCACCGCAGTCCCAAATGGGCCACCATCAGGAACTGATTTTTTTCTTTTTAAAATGTAACTTTAATTGTATGATGTTCTAATTTTATACTGTTGTAATCCACTTTGATTCCTTTGCGAAAAAGTAGAATATAAATAAATACTATTATTATTATTAATCCGCTCCTGGAAAGCTAAGCTACTGCTGTGTTGGTTTGACTTTGGAGGAGCTTCCAGCTGCTTTGAGGGCTTGCATCATCTGAACACCACACCCCATGAAGTGGCCAGAACCTGCTTTTTTGGGCCCGTTTCAGGCCTTATATCACAGAAGCTTTATGTATTATGAATTAAAGGAATATTAGTAACGGGGATATAACCATCAATTTGGGGGAGGAAGGGAGTCAGTGGCATCACTAATTATGGTGTCACTCGGTGGGGAAGTGCACACATGCATCCCTTCTGCTGCTTCATTCCTGGGCTTTCCCCCATGGGAGAAAGCCTAGGGAGAGAGCAGCTAGCAATGATACATACATACACCCCTCCTGTACCAAAGTGGGAGGGGGCCCTAATCAAGTGTCACCCCCTCTTCTAGATGTCACTTGGTGTGCTCCGCACCCCCACATCCCCTGCACCCTCCAATGATGTCATTGTAGAGAGTCAGAGTGTTTGTTAGTTTTTGTTAGTTTTTTGTGTTACGCTAGGGTTGTTGGTTTTTTTGTTTGTAGTTTTGGTATAGTAATTTTAGCCATATATATGTATAAGCTATTTTGAGTTTGTTGTTGTGTTATTTGTGTTTAATAAAAATGAATTATAAAAAAGAATCCCCAAAGATCTACTATATCATTACAACCACATATACTATTGAGTCAAAATTAATTATTATCCATTACTATCCATTCTCAGAAGAATTTTGTTTCCATTTTTCAGGTTTTCTATATCCATGCCACTCAGCTACAGTCTCCAAACCTATGGGATGAGGTATTGTTTCTCCCTATGGAAATTACTATATGGTTCCTCAGAGACCCCAGAACTATTTTTAAGAGGCTCAAGACTGGTAGGCAAGTCATTATAAATTTTTCTAACTGCATGTAAATGTTTTTAAAAAATCATGAAAATGAAGAATGCAAAAAAAAAAAAAAAAAAAAAAAAGGGGGGGGGGGGTTGGGAGAGAAAAATACATCAGAATATAACGTTTTCTAACCCTTCCCCATATACGTGACCTCCCACTATGCTTTCTAACACCCTCAGATTAATAAGGCTAAAACTTTCCTTATTGCTCTTGACTGGTGGAAGCAGGTCTTTGTGCAGACATAGGTATCTTCAGACAGAGAGATGAGATGGCCAGAATCACAGAATCATAGAGTTGGAAGGGACCACAAGGGTCATCTGTCCAAGCCCTGCTATGCAGGCACACCACCAAAATATTCCTGAAAGATAGCCATCCACCCTCTCTTTGAAGACCTTCAAAAAACAAGAATCCACTATTGTCTGAAACACTGTGGAGCGGTTGTTACTATCAGGAAATTCTTCCTAATATTTAGGAGGCATCTTCTTTCTTGCAATTTTATTCAACAATTTGTGCTCTAGTCTATGGAGCAGCTGAAAACAAGCTTGCTCCAAATGGAACATGTTGTTGTTGTTACTGTGTGTCTTCAAGTTGTTTCTGACTCATGGCAACCCTTAAGCCTTTGGTTCCCAACCTTTTTGATCAATGGAGTCCTAACTGCTTAATAGAACACAGGTTGGGAACCGCTGCCTTAGGTGAACCTATCATGGGGTTTTCTTGTCAACTTTCTTCAGAGGGGATTTGCCATTACCATCTTCTGAGGCTAAGAGAGTGTAACTTGCCCAAGGTCACCCAGTGGATTTCCATGGCCAAGCCAGTATTTGAACCCTGCTCTCTAGTCATAGTCCAACACTTAAACTACTACACCACACTGGCTTGTCCGTCGGTTTCTGTTCTAGTTTATGGAGCAGCTGAAAACAAGATCTCTCCATCTTCAATATGACATCCCTTCAAATAGTTTTAAATGACTGTCATGTCGACTCTCAGTCTTCTCTTTCCAAGCTAAACATTCCCAGTTCTATAAGCCATGCCTTAAAGGACATGGTTTCCAGATCTCTTACCATCTTGGACACCCTCCTCTGAAAACATTCCAGCTTGTCAACATCTTACTTGAACTGGAACTGTGCCCAGACCTGGACACAGTATTCTAGATGTTGTCCCCTCCTCATCTCCTTTCTTGGGCATATATCCCTGATATCTATCTCCCCTGACCAAAGAGAAACTAAGGAGACTCACTGGACAGGAAATGGATTGGTGCAGGGTCTGCCAGTTCCCTCCCAGCTTATGATATTAGGGTCAACAAGCATAGACAGCATGCGGCTCACAAGCAAATAGCTCCCTTCCGTTATCTCTTGGCCTATGGTTCAGAGACAATCCTTACAAGAACTTGCAAATGTAACTTTGGAGTACAACGATCAGAATCGCAAGCATGGTGTGTAACTGTCCCAAGCTCTGGTTGATTCTGTGACACCCACTTTGTTTTTTTGAAATAGTTGAGATTTAATGCCAAGCTATGGCCAGGTGTCAACTCCATAACAGGGTTTGGAAAAGTTACTTGTTTGGACTACAGCTCCTAGAATCCCCAGTGGTCATGTTCGCCAGAGATTATGAGAGATCTAGTCCAAAAATCTTTCCATGCTCTGTTCCTCTTCTGTGAACTATTTACACTGGAAACAGTTTCTGGTGGGACATAAAAAATGATCTAAATAAGGTTGCTGCATTTCCTCCAACAAAATATTTTTTTCTTTTTCTTTTTAGTTTTCTCAACTGCCCAGAAGTCAGAAACCTGGAGAAAACTGTCTGCTGCTGAGGGCTCAAAGTCTCTGCCAGAAAACTTTGCTTCAATGGATGCTTGGTATCTTCATCTCCACAATTCTCCCTCTTCCCTTCCATGAAATAGAATTTAAGCAAAACGCAACATCCTAGTATTCTGCACGTAGATCCCATTCCTTCAGCTTCTGTTCTTTTGCTTTTGAGAAAAAGAGCTACTTACCTAAATCATCCATTGACTATTTGCACACGTTTTTCTCTCTAATCGGCTTAAGGTTCCCCAAAAGATTGATAAGCCCGGTGGGTAGTAGAAGCAAGGCAGAAATGAGCACAACTGTGAATGTGTGGTATGGCAGTTCATACAGACTTCTTTAGTTCCCCTCTCTACCAGGACTTCCCCTCTTTAAAAGCTGAGCACTTCTCACCCCCTCCCCATGAGTCATATTTTGAAGAGCTAAAAAACGTACTTAAATTGTTGAACAGGAAGTGGTAACAGTCTGATCGTTTCAGATATGTACAAATCTGATGTGACTGTTGGGTTATCTTTCATGTCAGTAAGGTACCTATCCTGTTGCCAGGGATGTAGCCAAGGGGGGGTTCTTGGAGTCCAGACCCCCCCCTTCTGTTAGAAAAATGAATGGTTCATGCTGCTGCGCTGCCGCACCCAAGCCCCATTATAATGGTGGCACTTAGTCTGGACACCCCCCTTCCTAAAATCCTGGCTACGTCCCTGCTGTTGCATTGAGTAATTGCATTTTACAAACAGAGGTTAAAACATTCCTTGATTCTTTTCAAACTGGGTTGATGGCTCATGAGTAGAAGAATCACTGAGGTTATGACCTGACAGATGCTGAAAACCTAAAGATGTCAGTTATACGCTGATGTTCACAAAGCTTGGAACAGTTCCTTTTTTGGACTACAGATCTGCAGTCTGAAATTTACTTTTCTCTTGGCATTCATAATTCCTCTTTCTGTATTTCATATAATCATAGAATTAAAAGAGGCCACAAAGGCCATCCAGTCCAATCCCATTAGGCCATGCAGGAAGACACAATCAAAGAACTCCTGACAGATGGCCATCTGGCCTCTATGTAAAACCTTCAAAGGAGTCTCCACCATACTTTGAGGCAGTCGAACAGCTCTTACCCTTAAGAAGTTCTTCCTGAGGTTTAGATGTAATCTCTTTTCCTGGAGCTTGCATCCATTGCTCCATGTCCTACTCTCTGGAGCAGCAGAAAACAAGCTTGCTCCATCTTCAATATGCCATTTTTTCAAATAATTAATTTAATTAATAATTTGTTTTATTTATATACCACTATTCCAAAGATCATAGCGGTGAACAGCAAGTAAGCTAATTAGCAAGTAAGCAAGTAAGCTAATTTGCCCCCAACAGTCTGGGTACTCATTTTAGCAACCTCGGAAGGATGCAAGCCTGAGTCGAGCTTGGGCCCTTTTGCTGGTCTTGAACTCGCAACCTTGTGGTTTTGAGTGAATGGCTGCAATACAGGCGTTTAACCACTGCACCACCAGGGCTCCTTATTTAAACATGCCTATCATGTCACCTCTTAATCTTCTCTTCTCCAGGCTAAATTTACCCAGCTCCCTAAGCTGCCCCTCAGAGGGCATGATTTTCAGATCTTTCACCATTTTGGTCACCTTCCTCTGGACATGTTCCATTTTGTCAACATCCTTCTTGAATTGTGCTGCCCAGAACTGGACACAGTATTCCAAGTGAGGTCTGACCACAGCAGAACAGAGTGGTATTGTTACTTCCCTTGATCTATTTATGATGAGAATACTGGGTTGTTGAAAAGCCTCAGTAGCCCTGTCATTAGACAATGTGATATGACTACCTTAGGTGGACAATACTGGAGGGGACAGAAGTGGTACTACCACTTCATATCCTTCTTCCTGCCTTTCCCAGTCTCCTTAGTTGGCACCTGATGGTTGCAATGCTTACACATAGCTGGCTTGAACTAGCAGCTGTCTTACACTTAGTCTCTTTCTCCCACCACATTACAGACGTTACCATTGGGAAAGGTCTTGACCAAACAAGCGGGATGAGACAACCAGTACAGGACCTGTACTTCAGCAGGCAGCATGTACACACATTTTTAGTTTCCTCTAATTTTGTACCGCAGGCAGTTATCCATCTTGAGCTGAATGCACCATGGTATTTGAAAGACAGGATCTTCCCAATGCCCCCTTTCCTAGCGATAGTCCCCTCTCTTCTTAATTATCAAAGCACTGAAAACAGTCTGATGAGTTGGTTCCACTATGTCCATATATTTGGTCCTTCCCATTTCTTCTAGTAGAAGAAAGCTATATCAACATCTCATAATTTGACTATTTCACAATTATCTCTCAAAGGGAGATGATTCCCCTTCCTCTTCAACACACTCAAACATTGCAGTTCATATGTACAGGCACATGAGTGCAATTTTCTGACATACTTTTTGTTTGGGGAGAAGCTGTAAAATAAAATGCCAGGCCTACATACTTGAGAGGGAGACAAAAAGATCCAGAAAACATATAAAAGGTTAATATTAAGATAGCAAAGAACAAAATAAGATCTAATGTGAAAACATTGCCAGCCTAGACACACAATTACTTGTGCCCAATCATGTCAGGGAGGCTTTTAAATGGGGCATGTGCTTTAGATATGTTTTTCAACTTTTGTAGGTTTTATGTCATTTTATACTATGCTTTTTATACTGGTTTTAGCTAGCTGATTTTAATTATTTAGAATTTTTTCTTGTAAAAATTTAAAAACATCTTTATCATTTAATTTTTTTTT
The DNA here is from genome assembly GCF_019175285.1 of Sceloporus undulatus. Lineage (NCBI taxonomy): Eukaryota > Metazoa > Chordata > Lepidosauria > Squamata > Phrynosomatidae > Sceloporus > Sceloporus undulatus. The sequence continues at coordinate 255,955,090 of NC_056522.1, forward strand.
TTAAAAAATATTATGGATGCCTTTCTGGGAGAAAGGCAGCATAGAAATGAAATGAAATAAATACATATTCTGTATAAATCACATGAGTAGAGTTTAGCAATGAAAGGCCCTGCATTACATCCAACAGTTATAGGAAGTACTTTTGGATAACCTATTGCAAACATACAAAACAGATTCAAGAAATGATTCTTGTCTTGGAACAATAGATCAAGGGACTAACTGACACTTTCCAGCATTTTACAGAAGAAAGCTGAAGTCCAAAACATCTGGAGGACCAAAGATCAAGAATGACTGAATTAGAGAGACTATCAAATTTCACATATAAGCAGAAAGTGGCTGAGAAAGCCCAAAAGGGTCACACAATGACTAGAATCCTGACATTACAGTCAGCCCTCTGTATCCATGGATTCCTTATCCACCAATTCAACCATACAGTTTGAAGATATTCAAAAAATATATAAGTTCCAAAAAACAAACATTGATTCTGCTGTTTTATGTAAGGGACACCATATTTTACTACGCCACTGTATTTAATGGGACTTTTAATATCCACGGTGGGTCCTGGAACCAAACCACAACAGATACCAAGGGCCCACTGTACTTTAAAAAGGTAAAGGTAAAGGTATCCCCTTTGACAAGGTTGTGAAGTTATGTCTGACTGTAAGGGCAGTGCTCATCTCCATTGCTAAGCAGAAGAGCCAGCGTTGTCAAAGACAACTCTGATCATGTAGCCAGCATGACTGCATGGAATGCTGTTACCTTCCACCAAAGTGATACTTATTTATCAACTTGCACTTTTACATGCTTTCGAACTGCTAGGTTGGCAGAAGCTGGGACTAGCGATGGGAGCTCACCCCATCACATGGTGCTTGGGCCTCGAACTGCTGGCCTGCCAATCTTGCAATTGTCAGTCAGCATCCTAACTGGTGAGCCACATTGCACCAGCGTAATTGCAACACCACAAACAGTGTTGGTATGGAGGAAATTGTCATGTGGATGTAGTGGCCATGAAGGAGGTCAGGCACTAGAAATACTGCCCAGGGATCTAATCTGCACTGCAGAAATAATGCCGTTTGACATCATTTTGACTGCCATGGCTCGATGCTATGGAATTCTGGGGTCTATAGTTCATTATGGCAGAAGAGTTCCCTGACAAAGAAAGAAAGCTAATTCCAAAATTCCATAGCATTGAGCCATGGTGGTTAAAGTGGTGTCAAACCGTATTATTTCTGAAGTGCAGATTACATTTAAACCAGCAGATTTGGTCTGACTTCCCTTGCTAGCACTATGCAACCCTAGTAATAGGACAACCGCAAGCATGCTACACCAAGAGGATCCTGGCCTTAATTTTAAAAGAGGAAATTTTGCAATACCAAAGACATTAGTTAGAAGGAAGTTGAAAGAACTGAATCTTTTCAGGATGCTTGTATGTTATTTAAAACCACAACACCAGAAGCTCAGATTCGGAAGAGTACAAAGAATTCTAAAATTTTGCCAGCATAGTTCATGAACAAAGTCTTGAAAATAATGAAAGGCAAAAAAAAAAGTGCCTTTAAAAAGTTGATTACTTGCCTCTATGAGAAACAAGAAGACGCATAATTCTCAGAAATCCTGTATGTTAACATTACAAAAATGCCCACGTGTGTGGAAGGACTGGGAGAAGGGAGAATCTAAATCTCTGATTGACAGAAAAATATATATAAAGGCAATAAAAAGTCTTATGTCAGAAGCAGATAATCAAGAAGTAGGACAGGAACAAACATAGGTCGTTATCAAACGACGAAAACTTCCAGTCTATTCCAAAGTCATCCCGGAGTCAATCAAGGGTATTCATGTTAATGCACAAGAGATTATCACATGCAATCGCTGTCATTGTGGAATTGTTCGGAGGCCGATCCAAAGTCAACCCTGGAATAGCTAAATTCAGTGAACTACCGAATTCACAAATCCTTCTCCCAGGCTGATTTGCATTCAGTTCAAAGTTGTGTTGGTGTGGAATGCATTTTTGCTTCAGGCCTGGTATTCCTACCCCAACCTAGAAAGCTACTACAGTTCCCATGAAGCTTCGCTGCAATCTTGCTTCTATTTTGCTTCTGGTACTCCTTCCACTTCTAGTGCTGGCAAGGGGGAAAAGCAGATGTTTCTGATGGTATGGTGGAGAGCTAGTGGAAAATGCATATGTGATCATTTTAACGTGAACAAAGCAGTGTATGCAAATCCCCCCCAAGATCTGCAAATGGGGGTTTACTTTGGGTAGTCATATTCTGATGTCCCCGGTTACGTTGCACATCCGATGTGATGGGGAGGGAGGTATCTTATTTTGCCAACACATGTTTGTGATATATATATATATATATATATATATATACACACACACACACACACACACACACACACACACTATATATATATATATGAAGGAGCGATGTATGCAAGTACGCATGCGCACACACGCGCGCGCACACACACATATATACGTGTGCATATGCATATACATACTCATATATATACATACAGATATAAATATATATAGATGTGCATACATATATATGTATATACATATATACATGTATATGTATATATATACATATATATGTATGCATACACACACACACACACACATGCACGCCCATGCCCATGGCATGCCCATGGGGGAAGTAATGTGTATATATAAATATGTATATAAATGTGCATACATAGCCCATGGCACACCCATGCGGGAAGTAATGTGTGTGTGTGTGTGTATATATATATATATATGTATGTATGTGTGTGTATAAGTGTGTGTACATATACACATAGTTGTATATATGTATATGTTTGTGTATACACACACACACATGCCGTGAGGGGCTTAAGCACACACATTCTATTTTCAACTACATGTGCTTGGAGCATATAGTGGCATACCTTCTGACACTTTTCCTGGTGGCACATATATATGGGTGCATATATATACATATATGCGTAGGTGCGTCCATCTATATGTGCAGATACGTATGTATAAAGTGAACTTATAATGTGTGTAGACCAAGTGCCTGTACCCACAGAAACTATATATATATCTATTCTCTCATCTATATTTCATGTGCAGCCTGCATTCACGCGAAACAGGACACAGAAAACAGGAAGCGGCTCCCTTCTTCACCCTGGAAGCGTTAAAGTTAACGATGCATTCAGAGCCCCACTGGGCATGCGCAAGGATCCCAATTGGAATTGGAGAATCCGCATGGTATGTACTTTTGTGATAATTTATTTGCACTTGTTCCGCTTTACATTTGGTACGACCACAGTGTCGTTCGTCACATGTAGTAATTAATCACGTAATTTGGCTTATTTTCGAATTGGCCCTGCTTGGCATTTCCTTCGGGATGGAGGCACATATATCCCACGTATGATAACAGCCATACTTCAGTTAACAAAGGTCCCAAACACACTGCAGAAATAATCCAGTTTGAGACCGCTTTAACTGCCCTGACTCTATGCTAGGGAATTCTGGGAACTGTAGTTATGTGAGGCATTCAGCCTTCTCTGTCAGAGAGCTCTGGTGCCACAATAAACTACAATTCCCAGGATTCCCAAGCACTGAGCCAGGGCAGTTAAAGTGGTTTCAAACTGGATTATTTCTGCAGTGGGGTTTGGACCATAGTTTCTTAACCTTTGTTCATGAATTATGCTGGCAAAGTGGAATTCTTTGTACCCTTCTGAATCTGAGCTTCTGGGGGTGTGGTTTTACAAAACCAACAAGCATCCTGAAAAGATTCAGTTCTTTCAACTTCTAACTAATGTCTTTGATTTTGTAAAGTTTCCTTTATCAATATTAAGGCCAGGATCCTCTTGGTATAGCATGCTTGTGGTTGTGCTATTACTTAGGGTGGCAAGGTGGTAGCAAGGGAAGCCAGTCTAAGTCTGCTGGTTTAAATCTAACCTGCACTTCAGAAATAATACAGTTTGACATTGTTTTAATGGCCATGGCTCAATGCTATGGAATTCTGGGATTTTCTAGCTTTGTGAGATATCTATCTATCTTTCTTTTTCAGAGAACTCTTGTGCCATAATGAACTAGAAATATCAGAATTTCATAGCACTGAGCCATGGCAGTTAAAGTGATGTCAAACTTCATTATTTCTGCAGTGCAGATTAGACCCCTGAGCAGTCTATTTTTTCAGTGCTTGACCTCCTTCACTGCACTCACATGGCAATTTCCCCCCAACACCACTGTCGGTGTTGATGCAATTACTCTGGTGTAATGTACTAACAGGATTCTAGTCATTAAGTCTCTGACAAATAAGTTTCATTCAACAGCCCAGCCCCTCTTTTCCTCCTAGTGCTCTGCTTATCAGGAAGATTTTAGCAGCATTGGTGTTGGGAGGAACTTGGCAGTGGGTGAAGGAGGACTGGAGAAACACAGGCCTGTTACAGACAGCCAAAATAAAGCTGCTTCGAGTCACTTTGGAGTTATGGTATTTCAATGATACATGCGTCCTAAGAGTCCAAAGGCCGCACCAAAGCCACGCTCCACTCCTAAGGACTGGAATGCAGCTTTGGTGAAGCTTCCAGACTCTTAGGACTCATGCATCATTGAAATACCATATCTCCAAAGTGACTCGAAGCAGCTTTATTTTGGCTGTCTGTAACAGGCCATAGACTTTCAGTATTAGGCTGTAGCAGTATGTCTGCAGTAAACAATGCAATAAAGTCTAAGGACTTTTTCAAATGGGCAAAAAGGATGGGAGCATAGCACAATGCTCCCATCAGTGTTGTACGATTTGGCAAAGATTTTCAGATGATGTTGTGTGACATCGGGATAATTCTGCCATTATCCCGTGAATAAATTTTCCCATGAATGAAAAGTGGCCAAAATTATCCTGACGTTATCTTGTGTTACATCATCTGAAAATCTTTGCCAAATCGTGCAACACCGATGGGAGCATCGTGCTATGCTCCCGTCCTTGAAAAAGTCCTAAACTGGAAAAGAACGGGAAGGATCCTACAACAGCTGTATGTGCCTGCCTACAACAGGCAAGGTAAACAGCCGTGGCCTCCAGAATCCCTTACTGAGCATGTGTGAAGAGCAAAACAGAGAGAAATGGGGAAATTAGACAAATTTGTTTCACCAGTTTCCCTTTGCATTTTAAAAAAACATAGATCTGGCCACCAAAATAGAAATCACGAGAAAAGTGGAGGCTCAGGAAAAAAATAATCCCGGTGTGCATTTTCAAGTGGTTTGTAGAAGATTATATTTTTTCCTTTGTACAAAGCTTATCTGATCTGATTGTTTAATGTTGCAGGTGTATATTGTAAATCTTTTGTAAAAAGTTTGCTGAAACATGCAGAATGGCTTTTTTTCCTTGGCGGTGCAAGAACCTATCCCTATTCTTTCCATGCTATTTCTGCCTCTGAGAGCAAATTTTCTTTTAAAGAAGTAATGCTCAGGAACACATCTACTTTATTAATTAAGGTTTGCCTGTACTTGGATTGTCAGATAACAAAGGTATGAAAGTAATGCTAAGGGAAGATACTATATAGGGAAACTATAGCAATGTTGCATCAGTTTTCAGGAAAGGCAGTTATGGAGCTAAATTACATAGAGATGACAGAACATATTTCAAGTTTACTTTTTTTTTAAAAAAAGCAGATCACTGGATCCAGACATTACACATGCCCCAAAGTCCTCAACAGTTCAAACCCATGCTTGTTTATTGATAACTAAGCTACATTAAATCCAAGGCATTCACTCTCAAGAGGCTGAAGAGAACTGAATCCTAAAGAATTCAAATGTCAAATTGCTGTTCTCATAACAGAAGCATGTAGCGTTCTTATTCAGGGATTGCAACATTGTCAAAAGGGTTAGTGATGGAAACTTGGGAATTAAGGATGAGCCTAATCACAACCCTACATGAACTGGTAGAAAGCATTGTTAAAGTTAGTGTTATAAAACATAAATTTTATGTTACAGAAGAAGAAGCTTTGCTAGGAAAAAAACCAGCAATCAGAGAGTTAGCAAGCATGTGAATGAAGAAGAAGAAGAGGAGGAGGAGGAGGAGGAGGAGGAGGAGGAGGAGGAGGAGGAGGAAAGTTGGGAATCACTGCTTTAGTGCACACTATATGCTAGGACTTTCAAAGGACTTATGAAAATTCTCTTCCTAAAATACCTGGGTAAATTAAGCAATCAAGAGATAAGAAGACAGATCTTCTTGTGAATTAGTAACTGATTAATGGACTGAAAGTATATGGTATAAATCAGGGTGGGCGAAGTGCGCCCAGTAGGGCACATGCAGCCCCAGGGCCATTTTTGTGGCTCCCAGAGGCCATTCTCTCATATATTTTCTACCCCCAACAGAGTACCTCTAATGCACTAGACAGTATGAAATGCATTTCCATCATGTTTGAAGCTCCTTTGCCACCCCCCACCCCCACCCCCGATCGAAAACATTAAAAAACACACACCACTTGCCCTAAAATGTCCACTGAGGGAGGGTGAGGGTTCATTTTCACCACATTTTGTTGTTCCCCTGGGCCAATTTAGGCCCAGGAAAGTCCTTTTGTGAAGCCCAAAATCTATAGAAAATGCCCCCATACTCCTAGAAGGATTTGTGAGCAAAATTATACGCTCCTAACCTTTCCTGGTTGCCCACTTCAGTATAAATGGTAAATGGACAGCTCTCCAAGGGTTACTCAGGGATTCACATTCAGAATGATGTTCTTCAGTTTGCTCATACATGAGTTTGGAGGAAACATAGAGACAGTTGACCTTGTGACTGAAAGTCACAACATTAATCATATAGGAAATGATGCAATTGTAAAGAACTTTGGATCTATCCAAAGGCAAATGTTAAGTGCTGCAGATTCAATACTTGACTGACAGCTGCCATTCCATTACAACAATATAGAGATGAGAAGGAACCCCCCCCCTCCCCCATTAGCTTGGCTCTGAGACTAAGGGCCCTTTCACACTATAGAAATATAGTGCTATGTTTGCACTTGAACTCCTATGGATTTCTGGGGTTTGTAGTGTGGGGTGGTACCAAAGGATGGTGACACCCAGTCTGGCCCTTTACCCACTGCGCTCACTGAAAGGGCTCTAATTCTGTTTAGCTTCTTGCCTTGAACTGCTTCTATCGCAGATATTCATAATTATTAGATTTTCTCACTTCCCTTTCCTCTCTTATCTCCCCTTTCCTTTTGCCTTCTGTCTTTTAGATTGTAAGCTTGAATGTTAAATCCTTTTAATTGATCTGTAAGCTGCTCTAAAACCTTTTCAGTTGAAGAATAGAGTTCAGCTGAAGTGCAGCTGAAAATGTGTAAAATAAACACATTAACAGCTATTGATGGAAACCTGATTTTGCAAATACAGTGCAGTGATGTGGTAAGAAAAGATTTTACATTGTAGGATTTTACAGGCCAGGCAAATGAAACTACAAACTCAGCTGAGATATCCAAAATTCAAATGCTGCTTATGACCAATAAAGGCCTATATCTACCCATGGGAACATGTCTACATCGAACACTCTTTGGGGGGAGTGCACTGTCTCTATCACACTCCCTCAAAGGCCTGTCTGGTGAGGACAGGAGAGAGGGCCTTCCTGGCAGTGGGGTCACTACGGGAG
>NC_056522.1:255977699-256009089 GCF_019175285.1 Sceloporus undulatus
TCAGACACGATCGCATCTTGAAGCCGGAAGTCTATGGAGAGCGGGGCAGACTGAAGCCCTTTGCGCTCTAGGGCGAGTAGGTCAAAAAACTCCAACTCCCATCATGCCCGTCAGGAATAGCGCATGCGCACTCCGAAAAGAGGGACGGAAATGCGTGCGTCTCCCACAAACCTGCCCCTCCCCTCCGGACGCCATTTTGCCGCCGAGTTTCCCCCGCCGCACGGCCGGGCCTTTTTTTCTTAAAGGAGAAGCGGCAATGTTTTTTTTAAATCTAAACTAAGTCTCCCTCGCGCTTCAAACTCCGGAGCGAAAAAGGAGAGAGGAACTTGGGAAGGTATCGGCTCTGCTTTATTTTTTGTTCTTATTTCGCTCTTGCAAACTGAGCGGGATCTATCAGCCCGGTCCATGCTGGAGGGTGGGCGGCGACGGTAGCCGAGGGGGGACTTTCTTAGTTTTATCTTTGCTAGGCGAAGGTGCCCCTGCAGCAAGGGCTCCCACAGCGGTGCGCCTTCGAACTACGGAGGGTTTTGACGCGGACGGGCGCGCGCTCTCGCGGGGAAAGGGCTGTTAAACGGCTGCGTGAGCGCGCTTTGGAACTGCCAGGATTTCCTTACCGCGCGTGCGCAGACTCGCGCACGAAGGGACACTCCGCGCCGCTGATTGGCCCGCGCCGTTTGCGACTCTGATTGGTCGGCTTGGGCATCGAAGCGGGTTAAGAGGTGTGTGTGTGTCTGTGTGTTCCATCTCCTCCCCTGATTGGCCTCCGGGAGCTGGGTGGGCGGGACCTTGAGAGCTGCCCGAACTCTGAACCGGGTTTTGATTGGCTGGAGAGCCACGCGCGCGGGGAGGCTGTGCTGCCGCTGCCCTTATCGCGCGGGCAGAGCGCCACTGACAGGAGACGCCGACGCCGCTTCGCCAGCTGCTCTGATGCCGGGGGCCTCGGAGAAGGCGCAGAGCCACGAGGAAGAGCCGCAGCAGGAGCCACTCCAGCAGCCCTCTCCTTCGCCGCCGCCGCCGCCGGAAGAGAAGGGAGACGACAAGGAGCGGGCTCTGCCTCTCCCCGGCCGACGCCGGCCCCCGCCCAAGGCCCAGCCCCAGGAGGACTCCGGCAGCAGCAGCAGCAGGGTCCTCCGAGGCGGACGCGAGCGCGGAAGGGCTGCTGCTGCCGCTGCCGCCGCCGCCGCCTCCCGCCGAAGGAAGGCCGAGTATCCCCGGCGACGTTGCTGCCGCCGCAGACAAAGCCAGGAGCCCGAGGAGACCCCGACCGGTCCCGAAGCGGAACCCCCGCCGCCGCCAGCCGCCAAGAAGGGGACCCCGCGTGGCACGTGAGTAGCCCTTGCCCCTTCTGCCATGCAGGAACCCTCCTTCAAAGCACCCCCTGTGACAGGTGGCCCTCCAGCCTCTGCGTAAAGACCTCCGAGGAAGGAGTGTCTTCCACCGTCGGACAGCCCTGACTCTCAGGAAGTCCCTCCTAATGTTGGGGAGGAATCTCTTCCTGCAGCTTGCATCCCTTGGGTCCTAGTCTCTGGAGCAGCAGGAAACAAGCCCCCTCCCTCCCTCCACATGAAGCCTCTGCTGCTGCCCTGCTGGAGGAAACCGGAGGCTCATTAGACTTCACCTGGGCTGCCTCCGCCCTGCAGAAAGAGCCCAGGTTGGCAGGGCCTTAACTGCCATGGCCCAGTCCCATGGCATTATTATTACTACTGTTACTATTCAGCTTTACTTATATAGCGCTCTACACAAACAGTTCAGAATAGATAAGACAAACCTGCCTGTGGCACACGGTCTATTAAAAAATCAAATACAATACATATTAGCATTCAGACAGTAAAATGTAGCAGATAGCAAATTAAAACTGGCCCCAGGTCACAGTCACACAAGGCCAGCAGCATTGCCTTGAACTCAGTCTTGAGGCTGGCGGAAGAGGGGCCAGCTCTTGTTCTTGGCAAGACTTGTTTGGAGGGGGTTTGTCTTTGCCTCCTTCTCAAGGCAAGAGAGTGTGAGGAGCCCAGGGCCACCCAGGGGGTTTCCATGGCTGAGCAGAGCCATCATTCAGTGCTCAAGACGTACACCACTCTGTTTTCTTGTACAATCAGGCATCCTTTTCAATATTTCAAATTTTGGAGTGATGCTTCTCCAGGAAGTATGTATGGATGCCAGCAATTGTATGGGGCACAGTCAGAATTCAATACTGACCATCATCCTGACTACTCCAAGCCTAGTAGTTACATTGAAACAATTTAAATTAGTGTTTGTGAGACACAGTCACCATCTACTTCAAAAGGGAAATAACTACTAATACTTTTCTCTTGGAAGCCCTTGATTTTTTTTTGTTTAGGTATTTATATCCCGCCCTTCAGCCCTAATGGCTCTCAGGGCGGCTTACAATATTATATTTTACCAACACTTGTAGTCAAACAGTTCTGCAAGATAGCTTCTGCAATAGTAGCTGGCCCAAGTAGAGCTTTATGGCTGAGTGGGTATGTGGCTCTTTCTAGCCCTGATCTAGCATTTTAATCACTACATAACGCTTGACTGTTCTTGTGACTAAACTTGTGAAAGAGAAATCAGCACCATAGAATCATAAAGTTGGAAGAGACCTCACAGGCCACCCAGCCCAACCCTATTCTGCCATGCAGGAAATCTCAATCAGAGCACCTCCAACAGATGGCAATCCAGCCTCTGTTTAAAGACCTCCAAGGAAGGAGACTCCACTGCTCTCAAGGGAGTGTGTTCCACTGTCAAAAAGCTCTCACTGTGAGGCGGTTCCTCCTAATGTTTAGGTGGAATCTCTTTTCCTGTAGTTGACAAAGCTGTTATAGTGCTTAGAATGATCCTTATCTTTATTCTTAAGGCTGCACGGACAATCACGCTTTTTCTTCAACTTTTATTTCAGATATCTGGATAAAGCTGCAGTCAAAGGTAAGATCTGAATGCTGTTCATAAAAAATATTGGCAAGTATTGGTAGACTAAAATAAATGCCCAGAAGTCTAACCAATTAGGGACCAACCCCATGTGCCTCAACAAAACTTTGGCCCCGTACAAACCGGCAGTTTGCGGCACCCGGGCAGCGGACAAGGGTTCTCAGACATGTGGATGTGTGCAGCAGACTAGGGTTCGGTGTCCACACGGCCGAGAACCCTAGTCCACTGCCCGGGTGCCATGATAGCGCACACCCGTTTACATGGGGCACACCATGATGATGCAAATGACGCTGGCCGGAAGGGACGTTGTCATGGTGCGCGGGCATATAGCGTGGATAGTTGCTGTGACGTGTGGTTGCCACTATGTTCGGTTGCCAAGGCAATGATCCGGCACCCATCTATTGAGCCCCCTAGATAATGATGAGTGCTGCTTGTTCCCAGTATTTGGTAACAGAAAAGTAGTGCTTAGGGAACAATGATGTCAGTGTTAGTTATCATGTGTAATAACTGTGATGTGAATTTGTTTTGTCCTTTGAAAAGTTGAATAAATGCTTATGGCTATCAAAGCAGTTCATGGCAGTGGATTCCATGTGTTTGTGTGAAGTACTTCCTCCTTGCAATCCTGAAATGACTGTCAGCTTCATGGGATTCCAGATGTATTCTGTTATCTTATTTGTAAATTACATTTTAAAATTTAACTTAGTTGCCACCTTTATTTTACCTTTTTTTAAAAAACAGTGGGTAGTTCAGATATAATCTCTAGCACCTTCAGTTAAAATTGGTGGTAAATACCTCAGTTGTCTGTATTACAGTTTTAATCTTTTAAATAGTTCCCTGAATTTGTTTTATTCAGCAGTTCTGCATGGATGTATTTAAAGATGAGCTCCTTTAAAAATATCTGTCTGTTCTTGCATTGGTAAAACTGTGAAGAACTACTTTAAGAATAATCAAGTGGATAATTTCAAACTGGAGTGTTTAAAGCAAAGCTTAATAATATTGCTGTGCTGTTTTAATGTAGGCGTTGTTGTTGTTGTGTTCCTTCAAATCATTTATGACTTATGGTGACCCTAAGATGAACCTATCATAGGGTTTTCTTGGTAAGCTTCTTTAGAGGGTGTTTGCCATTGCCACCCTCTGAGGCTGAGAGTGTGTGGCTTGCACAAGCTAACTCATGGCCCGGATAGGATTTGAATCCTGGTCTTCAGAGTCAAAGTTTAATTCTCAAACCGCTACATGGCTCTTACCACCAGCTTTCCTTCTACCTTCAACTACCTGGCTTTACTTAAAAACAACATTGGCTTAAGTCTGATTCTTAGTCTAAACTAGAATAGATCCACTGAATCAGTGGAATTTATGTAAGTACAGTTGCCCCTCCGTTTTTTGCAAACTTCAAATCTCTGTCCCTTGCCCAGTCATGGGTGGCAAAGGGAGTGAGACAAAATGGGGTGTGCACTTGTGGCGTGCGCTGCCATTCAAACCAGTGGGGCTTGAATACCGTTGATTTTCCATTTTCACTGAGGGTGTGTGTGTGTGTGTCCAGAATGGATTCCCTGCAAAAACAGAGGGACTATTTACAGTTTGCCCTCCCTATCCACAGGAGTGGGGGTCCTGCAACCAAACCCCAGTGGATACCAATGGTTTACCATTGGATAATTGAGTCAACTGTTCTACTTTAATTGGGACTAGAAATTGGATTTAGACCTTGGTTGCACTTAAAACCTCTCATTTTTTTCCAGTTTGTAGAGAGTTAACATCAGACAATCTCTGATATTATTCTTTCATAAAATTTCAGTTGTGTATAAATACACATGCTGCTTATATCAATAAAGCATGTAAACCACCGAATTCATTTTCTTCAAAATTTGATCTTAGTGCTATTCACAAATCCATTTCAGGTTGTTCTGGATTACCCAGTATTTAGGACAAAATTATAGGGAAAAAGTAAGAATATATTAAGAGATTCAGATAAAGAGATACAGTTGACCCTCCATATCTGTGGATTCCTTATCAACAGATTCAATCATCCACAGCTTGAAAATATTTTAAAAATATATAATTTCCAAAAAGCAAACCTTAATTTTGCCATTTTATGCTGCTGTTGCAAGACTTCAATTCATGGTGACCCTAAGGTGATCCTATCATGCCATTTTACTGTCACATTGTACTTAATGGGACTTGAGCATCCATGGATTTTGGTAGCCACGGAGGGTCTTGGAAGTCAGAACCAAATACAGCAGATATCAAGGGCCCACTGTAATATAAATAGAAACATGAAGGTTTGTTTAAGCCTTCTTTTTCTATTCTGGAACTGCTAGAGTTGAAATAAGGTGAAACAAAAACTGTTGTGTATTAGTTAAAACATATTGCAGGTTGGCTATCCAAATCAACATTTGTTCATTCTTTTTTTCTCAAACACTGTATGCAGGGTCATGATTTAGTTTGGTAAGACGGGAAGGGCCTGGCTTTTCAGTTGAGTTATTAAGCATTTCTAGAGAGAATATGGAAATCTGTTGAAGGTATTTTCGAAGAGTATTTGATTTTAATACTCTTATTTAAGAGTAATGAGTGAATGTTCAGATGAGGTAAAGAAATGATCATTGGAATAGAAAAAGTTTGAGTTTCCATCACTTTCAACAGGCCTATCCAGTTTATTTTTAAAGTAGTGTTTTTAAAGTATTAATTGATGGATTTTAATATGTATTTGTTTTATATCCTGGTTTAACTGATGTTATATATTGTGTTCCCCACCTTGATCCATAGGGAAAAGTGGGTGAGAACTAAATGTTATTTATAAGGAGAAGTTATGTAGCTTATTTTTTTTTTAAAAAAACACACAATTTTAAAACTTAAAACATACATATATATTATGGCTGTTAATAGTGTTAAGCAGTCTGTAATAATTTAATTAAAACAACTTTGGCCATTTAGCAGAGTTGTGAGATTTATCAGGACTTTGGGTTCCCTGATTATATTTTAATGGAGGAGCAACTCCCAACTTGTTGCTCTTTGTGGCTTACATAACCTGGGCTGATTTGTGGACACAATGGATAGGTCTGTCTTCTGGGAGAAGAATAACGTGCTCCTTGGGCCATTCCAGTTGAATTATTTTGGAAGCACAGAGAGAATTCCCTCCTTGATTGAAGTGTTCCATTGTATGTATTTATATTACAGATCCCAAAGAAGAGACAGAAGAGGAAGATATCTCCAGTATTATTACTACTGGAACCCCAGTTAGTTCAGCCAGGCCCAGTCGGGGCTGGCGTAGCAACAGGGCAACTGCTGCTATTCGTCAGTGTGATGCAGAAAATTCACGGAGCTCTAGATCCAAGACTGGGTCACTACAACTTATCTGCAAGTCAGAACCAAACACAGACCAGCTAGAATTTGGTATGGCTGCTTTCAGTCACTGAAAAAATAAAAATGTTGATATTCTCAGTAGGAGATGTAAAGCTTATAATTTCTAAGAGAGAGCGCTTAACGCCAATCACGCTTATGCTCTTGTCTGTCATTACATATGTACATCAGCTACAGTGCTATATACTGTAGTTCCAATAGTTAAAATGCGAACTGTTCATTGGGGCAGCACACATCTTGCTTTATTGTTATAGATGCTGTTTAAGTAATTTCCATGTTAGTTTACATCATGTGAAACTGGGCATAGCTTTTAACTATGTAAGCAGACTGTTTAAGATTAGCATGTTATATTGTTTTTATATTTCATTGTACTAGTACATTGTAAGCTCTAAAAATCAAGCTGATCTGTTACTAAAGATTATTTTCTTTTTTAGAAATCACAGAAGAGCATTCTTCTCCAGCTGGAATAAGGTAAATGGATCTGATTGTAATATTCTTCCCTACCGATATGGTACTTGAAGAAGCCCTTATTTTAACAAAATAACTTTCAATCTGAAATATTGCTCCAAAATAACTGTGTAACAAATATCTGCTAGATCAGGGTTCCCAACCTGTGCTCTGAGCAGCCCTTAGGGCTCGGCATACACTTCCCAGGTGCTCTGTGGCTGCTCCAGGAAAATGAAAGGAATGAAATTAAAGGCTATACAGTGAATGAAATGAATGAAATTTTATTTCTAGACCGCTATTCCTTGTAGATCACAGCGGTTTACAAAAACACCATCAAAACCAATACATAGCCCAACAATACAAAAAACCACCCATACAATTTAAAAACAATACAAGGAAGGGCTTGTCTGCTTCAGGCAGGCAGTTGGAGCCAGCCTGTCCCTCTCCCCCCAAGATGGTGACTGAAGGGAGGGCTTGTCTGCTTCAGGCAGGCAGTTGGAGCTCGCCTGCCTCTCTTCCCCCCAAGATGGTGGCTCAGTGCGCTCGCGCCATCCAGTGGCACACTATATGTGGCTTCCAACTTACGCAGAAGCTGTGCAACAATTAAAGAAATGGCGCCTGTGCTGCCGCAAGCGCACGCCCCATTGTTTACAGTGGGGTGTGAGCATACATGGATTTCCCCCTACAGATCCCCACGTAAGGAAAGGGCCTGCTGTATTCTTATATAAACTCCTAAACACTATTACCTTGTAAGATATAGGGTAGACCTCTTAGGGGCTCTGCCATAGAAATAAGGGCTCTGTGAGTCAAAAAGGTTGGGAACCCCTATGCTAGAGCATTTAGTTGATACATTGTATGGAATGAATCAAAGGTTAGATTTTTTCAGTGCACAGGACAATGATCGAGGTGGCCCCCCGATCATTTGCCACCACCAAAGATAATCATTCATACTTACTTCATACTTTGCATGAGTTGTATGTTACTTCAGAAATTTACTGACAGTGATATGATTTTATATAGAGTTTGGTGATTAGTCTTCTTTAATGTCAGAAGTTGCTATTTGATTCATTATTATTATTATTATTATTATTATTATTTATATAGCGCTGTAGATTTGCACAGCATTGTACATAAATATATAACAGTAAACCTGCCTATGGCGTACAATCTAAGAAATAATAGGATAATACATATAAAATGAATTATTTGGTTCATCTGGCCAGTTTTATGCCCTAAGCCAAATTCTGTTTGTTTTGCTTATGGTAAAAATCTTTCTCAAAGGGGGAGATTTAGGATTGATTTGATTGCATTAGTGGTGGTAACAGCCTGTAGTAGTTTCAGTCATGGGGTCTTCATTCATTGCTGTTGCTGCCATTCCTCTGATATAATTGACTCACACCCCCCCTTCTGCTCCAAAGCTTCCAATGTATTTAATTGTCTTTTGGCTTGATGTCCTTTGAATTTAGAAAATGAAAGTAGAAAAAAAGACATTAGGTTAATGGTGGTTAAGACAACAAAGAAAAGGGTTTGAAATCAGGGGTGAGCAACATCTGGGGAGTGGTTTCTCTCTTCCAGAAACCACTCCTTTTTAAAGAAATGTTCTTTAAATCAGATAGGAGACTATCATTTTAAAGGGATGTTACTGTTTGTCAGTAATTCTTTTTAAAATTTGGAAATGACTTTAAAAGAAACACTTCCTGTTTTATTTAAAGGGCATTTTCTGACTGTTGCTGAATGTTGGTGATGTAGTTTAAGAGAGGAGTAAATTGTCACAAAAACAACAGTGGGTGATGTGTGTCACCTACAGGCTGTATTTTGGTTTGGATGCTATTTATGTCTTAAATAATGATATTTTGAATTCTTTCTGATGTGCAGATCCTTAGTAATTGAACAAATAGTATGTCCTCTCTGTTACATATTCTGAAGAGATTGTTCTGTGGTGAGACTGCATCTTCCCATAATAGTGCCTTTTGTTTAGTTTGTGTAATAATCTGTGTAAGCAACAGAAGAAGAGTCCAATTTCTATACTGTGTGTTTCTTTGTCCGGGAATCCATTGATGTATGAATAATTTCTCTGCCTCTCCCTGCTCCTCCAGTGATGAAGAAGAAATGCTAATTAGTGAAGAAGAGGTTCCCTTCAGAGATGATCCCAGAGATGAAACCTATAAACCTCATTTAGACAGGTGCTCGCACTTTTATTTTCCAGGGTCAGAGAGATTATATGATGTCATTTTGATCTTTTATGGCTAGTAGAATGTCACATTGTTATAATTCAAAATAAATACAGTGGTACCCCCCACATTTGCTGAGGTTAGGGGTGAAGGACCCCCGTGAATATGGAAAAACCACAAATTAAAAAAAAACTATTCTTTTTACCTGAGAGAACACTTTTCTAGGCATCTCCATGTCCTCCAATGCAACTCCATGGTCAACATCTGCCATATGTTGATCACAGAATCATACTGGAGGACCTACAAATGCCTAGACAGATGTTTTCTCTAGGAACATCTAGGTTCTCCAGCACAACTCTATGGTCAACATCTAGCAGAGCTGCGCTGGAGGATTTAGAGATTCCTAGAGAGAACATATTAATCAAAACCACAAATAATCAAAGCCGCAAAAGTCAAAGCCGCAAATATGAAGGGCCAACTGTACTCCCTATATTAAATTTTGTATCAGTCAACCCTGGTGGCGCAGTGGTTAAATGCTGGTACTGCAGCCACTCACTCACAAAACCACAAGGTTGTGACTTCATTCCTAGCCAGGGGCTCAGGGTCGACTCAGCCTTGCATCCTTCCGAGGTCACTAAAATGAATACCCAGCTTGTTGGGGGTAATTAGCTTACAGTTGTAAACTGCTTAGAAACTGCTTGGTGCAGTATGAAGTGGTATATAAATGAAGCTGCTATTGCTGCTAAATTTTCTCTATCAACTGGACTGACTTTAAAAAAACGAAATCCAAGCAAGTGTGTATTTTTTAATTATAGGAGTGGGAAATATCAGAAGGTTGAATATCTCAGAATCCATGATGAAGAATTGTCTAAAAGCGTGAGGATAAAATTAAACCACAGGATGCATCTAGAGAGGAAAGATTTCGCTAAAAATTTAAACATATGATGTCTTTATTTATAGGGAAGCTCCAAAGCAAAGGAAAAAAACTGGGAAGGGAAAGGAAGAAAAGGAAAAACAGAAAGAAATTAAAGTGGAAGTAGAGGTCAAAGAAGAAAGTGAATTTCGGGAAGATGAGGAGCCACCTAGGAAGTGAGTATGGTTCTGTAGCTTTCTGAAAATTCACGTTATACTCAGTGCAGCCAAGGCTTCAGATGAAACTGAAGTCCATGCAAGTGATTTATACCGAATCTGAAGTCAAAGGAATTCTTATTCCTACATCACCTTCTGTTAGGTTGGTCTCTACATTTTTAGTTCTGACAGTCTCTGACCTTGAACTGCAACATAAACACATTACTGAGTGGAATAAACTAATTTGTGTAACACTTAACTTTGCTCAAGCAGTTGTTATTTCCAGGTGAAATTCAGTTGATGCAGCTTGGCTGCACTTCGATAAGTGTTGAGAAAGATGTGTTAGAACAACAACAATGCTATTTTTGGTTACACAAATTATTGCTTGCCCAGTAGTAAGGATCAATTTTGATTATAAATATTTTGAGTTTTGAATTCCACTTTTTTTTCTGAATTTGAAGATCCTTTGGCTTCCAAACATTTATAGGAAATTACCCACAGGTATGTTTTAACATGTTGGTTTTCACAGAGGAGTCCTAGAAACCTCTGAAGATCCTTTCATATTTGGACATTAGATCCTATAGCTAAGTGAAGTGTACGCAGATATGCTTAACAATTTTTTTAGGTTTTGGAGGAGTACTTATTCTTCAGTTCCAATCTATCCCTGCAACAGATACTGTTTGCCAGGATAGCAGGAGAACAATAAACATAGCTGTCTCAGAACTACATTTTTAGGTAGAAATAACAATATAGTTTGACTGCTTTTGAGTTTTTAAGAGCAGTATTTAGAAACTTCAGTTACATGAGAATTGCACAGTAAGTAGAGTAATAAAGCAGGTGAAGTATAAATATATCACAGCCAGTCATTTCAATGGAATGTATTTCTGTAGAATCAAGCACAGCTGAATTAGATGTTGAATGTCATACTGTGCACATTTCTCTTTCCATAACTTGTTCAAAGAGTTCTTTCTATCATCTTCTAATGAAGAGCTTAATTTTCCAAGTATAGATCATTGTGTAGCCAAAATGGATTTGTTTACTCTCAAGTGAGGGGACATGGATTTATATTTCTGGAAAGGTCTTTAAGAAAGAAAAGTGATATGGGGTTTCCAGAAAATGTAAAACTGACATATTCCAGAAAAATAATCTTTGACTTACAGTTGCTAAACATAACTTTTAAAATGTTCTAACAGCTCACAGGTATTGAACAGAAATATTTGATTAGGAAAAAGTAACATACACTTAAAGAAATTTAAAAATAACATAAAAACTTTAAATAGAAATTATGTTAATGGAATGCTGTACAGTACATTTTTACAACAGTGTGTGATGGCTTTATATTTTCTGGTTAATTTTAATGGGGAAAGGAAAACTGATACCCTCATTTTACCATGACCAGAGAACTGTTTCTGATGTACTGCTTTTCAACTCATCTGCTTCCCCTTGAGGGCATTGGACTATTTCCAGTTTCACTGTGAATGCCTGTGAACTCACCTGTGCTGCTGTAGAAATACTTGATATTTTATTGGCATCCATTTATTGTTGCTAATGAATTTAATCACTGGAAAATTTGATTAAAAATAGTGACTGAAGGATAAATATATGAGATTGTTCTAGCACATCTTGCTGCACATCTCATTTATACTTTGTAAATTGTTATAATCCTTTGAAGGAAGAACAAGTGCAGAAGCAAGTTTTGTGTTCTGGTTTATTATGAATTGCCGTGGCAATAAAGTTGTTCTGTGTACAGTTATTGAGACTGAATCGCCACATGTAGTACTTGGGAATGTGTGTGTGAGCCTGAACAGGGAAATATCTCCCCATATCAGCCTGCCCAGACCCTAAGATCATCAGGAGAGGCTCTTCTCTCAGTCGCACCATTGTCACATGGTTGGTAGGGACATGGGATAGTGCCCTTTGGGTGGCTGCCCCTAGAGTCTGGAATTCTCTTCTGAGGATGGCCAGAATTACCTCCTCCTTGTCTTTTTGTTGGCAGGCAAAACTCTTTTTTATTTTGACAGTCTTTTTAAAAGAACAGGCTAAAGGATGCTGGATTGTTTTAACTCAGTTGTTTTTCAAAAATCTTTTTGTATTTTGTTTATTAAGTATAGTTCTGAACTGTTTTGATCCTACAATTAATTTAATTCTATTTTAATGTTAACTTATTGTAAGTTTTTAGTCATGTTCCTTTTTAATTGCACACCGCCTTGAGCCCCATTTTGGGAGAAAGGTGGAATGATGATGATGAGTAAATTGCTCCAATAGAATCACATGTTTGACGTAAAAATATGTCAGTCTTGTCACCTTTGACAGCAGTAATCACATTTGAGCATGTTGGGATGAAGACAGATTATCCTTCTCATTGCCAGTAGCTTTTCTGAGTCATAATTAATTTACATTGCCGGACACATTTCATTATTGGTCATAACCACTTTATACAAAAAATTCCTAATACCTGTGTACTTAGCACCAGATACATTAGGGATGGGAATTATGTGCCCCATCTGGCCCCATAATATTTTTAGTCTTTTTTGCTTCCGAGTCAGTTACTTAACCTTGAGACCTTATCAAGTGGCAGATTATACATTTAGATATATGACTTTTCGTTATGATTTACAACTGAAAATGGTATGATCTAGTCTGCTACAGGGGTGAAAATCTGGCCTGTGGAAACTGTGCATGTGGCACCCCAACCACATCTTGAACTTCAGTTTCCATGGCCCTTACATAGACACATCCAGGTTACATGCACTCACTTGCCTCTTCTTTATCAGTGATGAAGTCACCCCTTTTCAGAGAATCTCACAGAACAAAGGCAGTGGTTCCACTGCATGCTAAGTTTTTGTAGGGAGTAAAGAAGAGCCACCACTGCCCTTCCTCCTGGAATTTCTCTGAAGAATAGATGTGTGTTTCCTTTCCCAGAGGGCTACAGTATGGTATGTCAGCCATGGCAAGGCATTGCCTGCATCATTTGCAAAATGTCCTTAAAAGATTCCACTGCATCCCTCCATGGAGAATTTGGAGAAGAAGAAAAAAGACATTCATCTTCTTTAGGTTTTTGCAATATTGGTTAATAATTTTCTCTCCTTTTCAAAAGAAGTGAGAACTTGTCCTCAGGTAAATCAAGCCAGATTCTGTAAACATGGAAGGTATTATTCCTTAATGTTCCTGGGTAGGATCCTGTACTTCCAGAATTTATCGCAGAGCTCTCTCCACCTTTGCTTGGAAGTTGGTTGTGTTGAAGTAAATTATGTATGGGTCAGAATTTTTACAGATCTGCACAGAAGTACATTTATTGAGTTAGATAGAATTGTTGCTCCTAGTCTGAGACTATTTAGTCTAGGTTTTTTTCCTCTTAATCATCATGCCACCTTGCATATATTTGTTTGCTTTAACACATGCAAATGTACTCTGGTGTTCTTCAGCTTTTTATCTTGTTCTCCTGTTCATATCCTAGGAGAGGAAGGAGAAGAAAAGATGACAAGAGCCCACGACTTCCAAAAAGGAGGTGAGTTGCTTTTGTCTTTCTTGCTTAAATGATACAATACAAAGTGGCTACTGAATAGTGGTTATTTAAAGATACTGTTTAGAAAGATCCCTCCACTGTTTTAAGCTTGTCAGCTGTAAAATGGGAGAAAGTGCCTTTTTATTGTAGATGATAGTATGACATGGTTGTAGGCATAGTTTCTCTGCTGTTGACTGCACAGAGTAATAATGGTGCTGCTGTTTGATAAGACTGAATAACTACAGTGTATCTGTGTTATAATCTTGCTATGAGGAACCTAACACATCTTCAGCTCCTCCTTTTTAAATATAGCCTGTTTTAGAGATTAAAATAAAGTTCACATTCTTTATGTGCTATTTCTACACTTCATTTGTATCTGAGTTCCCCAACTGAGGTGGTGTGCTCAGTAAAGGTGAGTCAAAATGTCAAAATAGAGTCTACTCTTTTAGTAGTTTTTATGGTTAAAAACAAAGGATCAGTTATATTGAATAAAAGAAACATAACCCAAGTGACTTAGACCATCTGTTGAGTGTTCTCTTAAAAGCAATAATGTCATCTTCTGTGCATTGCTGATTTTCACGTAATTGATGTTCCAGAAAGTTGCTTCTGGGTTTGAATGACAAATTATTTCTTTAAAACTCCTGCCCCAAAGGAGCAGTACTGGAGTTGTGTTGGACTGCAGTGGATTTTAGAAAATTTATTGACTCTTGATAATTGGACTTTGACATACTTCTTAAACATTATTTAAATGTATTTGGACATGGGTATTGACAAATTAGGATGCCTTCTTATACAGCACACTACTTGTAATAGACAAAACACATCCTCATTAGCCTATCGGTTAGAAAAGTGTAATGCATTTGACGTGTTAGCATACCCTTTACTCTATCTCTTCCCTCTTCTGTTTCTTTGTTTCTTAGGAAGAAGCCCCCAATACAGTATGTACGCTGTGAGATGGAAGGATGCGGCACAGTTCTTGCACACCCTCGCTATCTACAGGTGAGATTAATAGCAGTAATCAGTTGGTGTATATTTGTATAGTTTCTCTAGGAGATTAAATAAGTTGTCTGCTTTGTCCACTATAAATCAACTGAGGGGCAAAATGGACGGCCCCAATAGAGTGGCTTGCCGTCATCCCTCTGAGCGCCAGATTGGGC
This sequence comes from Sceloporus undulatus, assembly GCF_019175285.1. NCBI lineage: Eukaryota > Metazoa > Chordata > Lepidosauria > Squamata > Phrynosomatidae > Sceloporus > Sceloporus undulatus. The sequence goes on from NC_056522.1 coordinate 255,992,327, forward strand.
TGCAGCAACTGCATACTGTGGCCCCAATCTGGCGTTTTCCATCCCCAAAAGGAGTGGCAAAATGCCACTCCTTTTGGGCACAGAAAAGGCACTGTGGTGGCACTTTTCGGCACTCCTTTTGGTGTGTGGCACCAAAGGAACGCCGTAACACTGCCTGCCATGTGGTCAGGCAGACGGCATGACGGTAGCTTGGGGGTAGAGTCAGGGAATGCAGCCACCACGCCCCCCAGTCCACCCTGATGCTGGCCCTTTTGGCCAGTCTGTTTAGCCTCTGAGATAAGCAGTACAGTACCTCTGTGACATACACTAACTGTAAGAATGTCAAGTACTACTTCTTTGTCTCTTACTAAAGCCTACTTTCTGTTTTCCCTTCCCTAACTCTGTACTCAAGATTTTGTGCCTCTTTCCCACTTAACACTTATCCGCCCTGATTTCTTCTCCTTTTCCACATTTCCACCTCTCTTTTTAGCACTCCTCCTTCTTTCGGCGCTGACACATTTGAATTGGCTATCCTATTATCCTCATCTAACCCCATGTCTGCTTGAGCCTGTCTTTTCTAGTTGTTCTTTCTCCTGCCGTTACCCACCATCTACCCTACATGACCAGTGCTTGTAGTGTTGCACTCTCTTTCTGTTTAGCACCCATACATGCTACTGTTTCCATTCACTTGACTCATTCCTCCCTTTCTTCTGTCACCCAGTTTTTTCCTTCCCTTTATCGCTATGCTACTGGACTATGCTTTGGGACTGTGTGCTGTCTCAATGTTCTCTCCTCACACTCTGTTTTTGACCTCCTCTGATTATGGCCTTTAGCCTAGTACTCCACTGAAAATGCCTGCACAAAACACACTGATGGTCTTCTCATTGTCAGATCCAAAGGTCTGCTTAGGCTTTGTTCTCTTGATTCTTCTTCTTCCTTTGATGCAGTGCCTTTTTCTAAATGAATTTATGCTGGGAGTAGAGCAGTGCTGCTGAGGGCACAGGACACAGCAAAAGTAAAGTATGGAGGACCAGATGTAATTCTTATCAGTGCTCACCAGGCATGGAAAGCATAGCTCTGCTTGGGAATAAAGCAGAGCTCAATTTTTGCCTGTCTTATTAAGTGTAAAAGCAGTAGCCTTTCAGGCTGCAAAGTAGAGTTTCTGTTCTGTGAAAAGCCTTCCCAGGCTTAACAGCTTCTTTTCTCTAGCCAATATTGAAGATAAGAGCTAAAAACATTAGCAGGCTCCTTCTGTGCTGATGATGGTTGGTCAGATTCTCTCCACATATCTTCTCAAATGATTGCCTCACTGGAGGAGCTGATTGTTATTTATTCTTAGTGTTATTTCTTCCTAGGTTAGCTTTTATACTGAGGGAGATGATTTTCTGTACAGTTGTTAGCTTAGCCCTACTTGCTTTCTGGGGTACCCTACTCTGTGTTATGTTACAGTTAAGTCTGCCATGGTTAGTCTTAAAGGTGCTACAAGATCCCTTTGCATAATGGTAGCATTTTGACAGTGTAATTTTACAAGACACCTGTAAACCCCCAGGCAGTTGCACATAGTGAACATAATCATGCAAGTCTGCTTACTGTGTGTATGGGGGGGGGGAGGACAGGAGCTAGATTGCAGAAGCAAGTTGGGTGATTTAACCCAGCCACTTCTCCACTATAAAATGTACATTTCCAAATAGCTTTTCACTTGGGCCACTTGGAGGATGTGTAATTTTGAGAGGAAAATAGATTAATTGGCCCCACCCAGTTGGTTTTCTGGTCCAACTGTTGCTCTCTTCCTGAAGTTGTTGGGTTTTTTTTAAAGGCTCTTGGGAACCGTTACATATCTATAACCTCTTTGCAGGCTTTCAGAAGCTTTGTTGTTTAAGAGTGGCAATGTTTGAGCTCTGGTTGAAATTATTTTTATTTCAATTAATATTATGTGCCTTTGCAAAAAACACACAAAAAAAACCCAAAACAATTCTGAGTGAAAGCATAAATACTTATAAACTTCATTAAGATCCCTCTGCCTTTGTGTCTTTTCAGTCATCCAGGAGACCACAGACTGTGCAATCAGTGTTTCTTTTCTTAAATTTTAAACTATAAGAAGTTACTAATACTGTAATGGTTTTTACATATTCTACTGTTGACGCAAATATGTTTAAACTGGAGCACTGAGACTGGATACTAGACTGAGGGTTAACAGCCTTTTTTTTCTGTTAGTATATTTATAATCTGTCAACTTTAATTTTTTTTGGTTTTCAGCATCACATCAAATATCAGCATTTATTGAAAAAGAAATATGTGTGTCCTCATCCTTCATGTGGGCGACTGTTCCGGCTCCAGAAGCAGCTTTTGCGTCATGCCAAACACCACACAGGTAATATGGTTGTAGGGCAAAACCACCAACCCCACCCATTTAAAAAATAAGTAAATCAGGCAATCTACTCCCAGACCTGCACATTCTTAAACCACTTCAGCCAAAAAAATTAAAGACTGATTGAAATCAAAACCAGATGTAATACCACATCAGCCATGCCTGTTAAAAGGGTGATAATTGGCCCATGCGCCCTATGTATCTGCTCACCCATAGCATAGGGCTTCATGTAGAATTCAAGAGTGATGTTTGATACTGTTTAAAGCAGAAGCATCGTACACTCACAAGTGAACAAAAATAATTCATTAAATATTTACAGGTAATCCGAAAGAAAGAGAAGCCTCAATGAATGAGGCTACTTTTAAGCCTCTTTGTGTCCCAATTGTGGGGGAGAAATGGGGTATAAGTAAATACAAAAATATAATGATAGCTTTTTAAAATTTTATATTGATAAAATATTCAATTTATCAGTATTGTTACATTTCAAATAAATTGTTCATTATAAATTACCATCCATTAATGGAAAACCTCCATAATGACAGATGAAGTTCGTTGAGCAGTTCAGCACAGAAGAGAAGCAAGTAAAAGGTGACAGAAATAGTCAGAACCCTGAATACAACTGTTCAACGATTTGTGTACTGGGACAAGAAAAACTACTATAATAAATAAATATTGAGAAATAGAAAGCAATAGCAAAAAGGGAAGAACAGGAGACCTCTTTCAAAGAGAAATTTAAACCAAGAGTGGGGTTGCTCTTTTACCAGCAAGGAGAAACACGTTGCATGACCAAGAAGTAATAAAAGGAAGATGGGAACAATACACAGAAGAATGATATAGAAGAAATGAAAATATGACAGATTAAGTTGAGAGAAAACCATATGAGCGCAAACCTCTAATTTTAAAAAGTGAAGTGGAAATTGTACTTGAAAAACACAAGTAACGAGGAACAGATGGCCTACCAGTAGAGCTGCTTCAATCCACAGAGACAGAATTTACTCTAGTTCTAACCAAAATGTGTCAACAAATATGAAAACAAAAAATAGCCCACAGCCTCCCAATATACATTTCCAATCCCCAAGAAAGGCAGCACTGGGATTGCATTAACAACAGGACCTATGTAAGCAAAGGGATGATCAAAATTCCACAACAAAGACACTTACTCTGTGTAAGTGTATGTATGTGTGTGGAGTGAGAAATGTCAGATGTTTAAGCTGGGTCCAGCAGAGAAAAAGGTACTAAGCATCATATTGCAAATATACGTTAAATAATGGAGTGCACTAAAGATTTTCATAAGAAAATAAGTCTGTGTTTTATATATTATAGCAAAGCCTTTGATGGTGTAAATCATGAAAAATTATGGATCACTCTGAAGGCAATGTCGTAGTCTGTACTGTTAGGACAGAATACAGAAACATTGAATGATTTCCAATGGCAAGGGGGTCAGGCAAGGCTGCATTTTATCATCCTGTCTGTTTAATTTGTATGCCAGAAATATCATATTCCAAGCAGACCTAAACTCGGAGGAAGAATGCTTAAAAATTGGAGAAAGAACTTCAACAACTTAAGATATGAAGATGACACAATACTACTACCAGAAGTAATCTGGTAGCAATCACTGAAGAAAGTCAGGGACAAAAGTGCAGAGGCAGGTTTACAGTTGAACATTAAAAAAAAAACAAAAATAGCAGCCATAGACAATCTACATAACTTTAAAGTAGACAGTGAAGACACTGAAATATTTCAAGATTTTCCGTACCTTGGCTCAGTCATTAATCAGAATGGAGATTGTAGTCAAGAAATGAGAAAAAGACTAGAACTTTGAAGGGCTGCTGTGAAGGGACTAGACAAGAACCTGAAGTGTCAAGAAAGATCATTGAATGCTAAAGTTAGGATTGTCCATGCCATTGGATTTCTCATTTATATGTATGGTTATGAAAGCTGAACAGTGAAGAGAGCTGATAGGAAGAAAATTATCTAATCTGAGATGAGATGCTGGAGAAGAGTACTGTGGATACCATGGACAGCTAAAAAGACAAATAAATGGGTGCTAGAGCAAATCCAACCTGAATTCTGACTAGAAGCCAAGATTAAACTGAGGCTGTTGTACTTTGGCCATTAAGATGGATCTCTTCCGGCTGGCATTCCCACCAGAGCCAACATGAGCAACATATCCATCTTTCCTCCTATTTTCGGCTATATAAGATGTGAATCCCAACTCTGGTTTGGCTATTGTTTTTTATGCTATAACATATTATATTGCATTATTGTGTTATGAGATTAATTTTATTGGAATTTTAGTGTTGTAAACATTTGTATGCTCTGTATTTATTATCTGTTGTGATCCCGCCTCAATCCGTAGGGAGTGGCGGGAAATAGAAATAAATAATTGTTGTTGTTGTTGTGTGAAGACATGATTCGTACCAGAGAAGACAAAAATAATGCTTAGTGTAGTAGGCAATAGGAAAAGAGGAGGACCACATTCCAGATAAATAGACTAAATCAATGAAGCAACAGCCATGAGTCTGCAAGACCTGAGCAGGACAGGTGATGATCGGGTAGCTTGGACGTCTCTCATTACTTGACTTGATGGCAGCCAACAACAAACAAAAACAGTTTTCAGGGCTTAAAAAGCAATATACAGTCAGCCCTCCATTTTCGTAGGGTATCCATTGTGGACACATACATACTCTGCAGAAACAGAAACTTGCAGATATTCAAGCCCCATAGGCTGCAGGTGTGCACCTCATTTTAACCCCTTCCATTTGCTCCTCGCGAATAAGCGAGGGTCGCGGATCTGAAGTCTGCGTAAACAGAGGGGCAACTATGACTTTAGAATTTAATTTTGCCGAGATGAGGCAAGGAAAACTACTTGAAAGCTCTACAACTCTGCACTCTTTGTTTATTTGTTTTCTCTGCAGAGTAGAGAGGCAAACTGACATATTTAAACAAATTTAGTAACACTTCAGTAATGCTTTAGTAATACTGTAGTAATACTGCTTTCCAGACTTACTTTGCATTTTGTTTCTTCAAGGCTCCAGTGCAGTTGGAGGGTTGGGATCACAGTCTGAACTAGCTGTGTAAATACTTGCACAATGTATCATCCCACAAATTTTTTAGTACAAGTGAACATCCACACTGCTTAAATATACAAATTTTAATGCATCTGAGGAAATAGACTGAAGTCTACAAAAACTCATGCTGACAATTTCTTTCTTTCAGTTAGTCTCAAAGGTGCTACAACATCTCTCCACATTTAATGAACTGAAATATCTTTTTCCATGGTGGCTTGTTTTTCATGTACTTCAATACATTCAATTGAACATTTCAGATCTAGTAGATGTTGGCATCCTTCCATATAGAAAGAAATAAAATGGATGTTAACAGGTTTGTAGTACACATAATAAAGGATCTAAAATTTGTCTTTCTGCTACACTGAGTGCAACCTTGAATTAAAATGGATTTAATTGGCATTGATGCCACTTGATGTACACAAGATAACCCAACACTGAAGGTGAAAAAACAATGTCTTATTATTATGGGATTTCTTCTTTTGGCCTTCTTAATCTGTGATTTATTATCTTCATATTATAAGCCTTACACTGTAGGAGACCATTACAATGGAATAATACAGCTCTCCAGATGTTACCCCAGACTAGTTCAGAGCTGAGAAAGTAAAATCTGTGGAAGCTAATGTTACCAGCTTCCTTTTTTCAGCTCGTCTCAAAGGTGCTACAAGATCCCTTTGCATATCTCTGACGTGCCAAGGATTTACCATCTTCTGTTCTGCCAGAAATACTTGCTTTCTTCTACCTCTGTCTTTTCTTCATGGTGCATATTGGTTGTACATATCTTGATTTTGGTGTAACCTGAACCCTCTAGAATTGGCAAGTGGTGAAGTTTCTGAGAGCCAGCATGTGCGTAGTGTTTTGATTGTTGGACTAGGACTCTAGGGAACCACGATTAAAATCCTTGCTCAGTTATGGAAACCCACTTGATAACCTTGAGCAAATCATGCTCAACCTTAGAGGAAGATATTGGCAAATCCCTTCTAAATAAATCTTGCTAAGAAAACCCTGTGATAGGGTCACCATAAGACACACAACAACAACAAAGCTTCTGTAGGAACATGTGCAAGTGTGCACATATTTCTGTCTTTAATATATGTAGTACACATCTTGTAAATGAATAATGTATGTAATGGCCCTCCTAACAATTTCAAATGGACAATGTGTAGCACTCTTAATGCTTATGATTTAACACAATTTATTTATGATGGAACGTTTTTAGTGAGTTTTGCATAATCATTTCTCTTTAGTGCGGTATTGCAGAAGGAAAGTTAGAATGTGTTAAGTGAATGGTTTGAGAGTAAGGATAGGAGTGTTGGTACTTGACAAGCTTCTACATGCTTTAATATTTAAAACTGAGAAATAGTTACCTGTGCCTACCTCATTCCTTTAAAACGTTTGCTTATTAGTGTTGTGAATAGTAGCATGGCCATTTTGAATTGTGTGCTTGTGGATTTGACTTAGGAGCAAAATCTTGACTGTAAATTACTTTGTGGTGCTTTACAGATCAAAGAGATTACATCTGTGAATATTGTGCCCGTGCTTTCAAGAGTTCCCACAATCTAGCAGTTCATCGAATGATCCACACAGGCGAGAAGCCATTACAGTGAGTAGTGTTTTTTTTCTTTCTGCTATTTTTCCTCAGGAAGTCCGACAATGTATTTTTATGACAAGGCTTGCAAAATCAGGAATCAGCAAATGCACATGAGAAACCATCCAGGGTCAGGGGTTTCCCCAGCAGATAAGGACCACTAATTAAGCAAATGCTAATTCTCTTTACATATCATCCCACCCTGAGGCCATGCTATCAACAACAGAACAATACACAGATTAACAATACACAGATTAACATGGGTTAAAAAGTAGTCTTATACGCCAGAAAATACAGTAATTTGGTCTGTTTTTTGACCAGTGTGAAGTATTGGCTTTTGCTACAATTGAGCATGATATCTTTCTGGACAAGCTCTATGGGCTAGTTATAGGAGGCACTGTGTTACAATAGCTCAACTCCTATTTGCAATGCTGGCTCTAGAAAGTAACAAGGGGAGATTTTTGTTCAGTTCCATGGCTACGTAGCTATGGTGCCACAGGGTTCCATACTATCCCACATGCTGTATACAGAGCTGGTGAGTGGGGTGCATTCAGTATGTTAATGGTATTTATCACTTACAGTATTTCCCTTTGTTATTACAGTCTGTTGAGGCTGTATTCGGGGGAGGGGCATAAATTTGGACCTTTAATGGGTGAGGCCAGTAAATTGAAACTTAATCCCAGTTAGTGTAAGGCTTTGTGATTGGTGATTCCTTAATCTGGGAACTGGGTAGGCAGCTTGCCCTGAATGTATTTGCATTTTCTCCAAACAACTAAATGTGTAGTTTGGGTGTACTTTTGGATCCATCCCTGCCATTGGAAGTCAGCTGGACATAGCAGTTCATGCATGGATTCTCCTCTGTGTGTTACAGGTTGGAATAATAATAATAATAATAATAATAATAGGATTTATTTATATGCCACATAAACTATGTGAGGAAATGAGGGAGTTAATTTTCTGCTGTGGTACCCAAACTGTGGCATGCCTCCCCTTGGAGGTCTGATTGATTTCAACATTAGCTTTATTCCAGCACCAATTTTAAAATGGCTTTTTATCAAAGCTTATGGGGTCTAAATATTTTTGATAGATGTTGTACAGGTGCCTGGTTTCTAGCTTGTTCCAAACTGTCTGATGTGTTTTCAGACTTTATTCTTACTTTGAATTGTTTTAAATTGTTCTAAATTTACGTTATTTGTACACTGTGTTGAGATTTTGCAATATAAGATGTGATATAAAAATTTAAATATTATTTATTATAATATGTATACTATCTTTCTCTCTTTCACCCACCCCACTGTTCTTTAGATGTGAGATCTGTGGATTCACATGCCGGCAGAAAGCCTCATTGAATTGGCACATGAAAAAGCATGATGCAGATACCTTTTACCAGTTTTCTTGCAATATCTGTGGAAAGAAGTTCGAGAAAAAGGACAGTGTAGTAGCACATAAGGCCAAGAGTCATCCAGAAGTTCTTATTGCTGAAGCACTGGCAGCCAATGCAGGTGCCCTCATCACCAGCACTGATATCTTGGGTACCAGTCCAGAATCTATTGTCCAGCCCACTGATAACCAGGGCCTTCCTCTTCTTCCAGATCCCCTTGGAAACAGCACTCCTGGAGAGTGTCTACTGCTGGACCCTGATGGGATGCCTAAGGCATATTGTAGTGGGAGTGACCGGGTCAATCTAATGGCTGATGGCAAGATTTTTGTTGACAGTGCTAGTGGGGAGAATGCAGAAGGGCTCGTCATGAACACAGAAATCCTTGGGGCTACCACTGAAGTTCTAATTGAAGATTCGGATTCTGCAGGACCTTAGTGGGAAAGGAGCACATGCCTTTTAGGACAACATGAACTTGTATTTAAAAAAAATTAATTGGGGAAAACTTACTCAACATAGATGAAAACTAAACTACTAGTCAAATAACTAAAGGGCCTGCTACCCCTCTCCCCCCTCCCATGGATCACTACACATTCTTTCACAGTTCCCTTCTTGAAGAGGAATGTTGCCTTTACGCAGACTGACAAAGCAAAAGAATTCTTGCAATGCAGTGGAGGGAAGCAGCCAGAGCTTCTCCCTCTCCCTACTCTCCCAAAGTAAGCAGACTTTTTGCTTCTTGACCATGCTGCAAGATTAAAGGTGTTTGTACTCTGGACCAGTATCTTTCTCAGCACCTTTCTTTGCTCCCCCAGTTATATCATCCTGTTCTATGCATTACAGAATTCTGACCCTTGCAGGCTCTTTTGTTTCCCTCTAGGGCTTTGGAATATAGCTTGGCACTTTAGAACCCCTCAGCAGGATGAGCTGTAAAACAGCATATATTCTCCCTCCCTCCCTTTCCCCTTGCATCCTTCCCTCTGCTTCTATAAGGAAAGGGAGGGAATACTGGCACTCTGGTGCTCACTTTTTCAAAGAGGAGTGCCATTCTTTTGTACAGTTGCTCTGGCTTCAAAGGTTCTGTGTGGGAGAGGCAGAGAGAATGGGTGCTAGGCTTGTAAAAGAAAACTTGCACTTTGAACATGTCTTGTTTTTAAGTTGTGGTAACAAATATTTTTATTTATTTGATTTTTTAAAAGTCTGTTTTAGTTGCTGTCCAGGAAGGATTTTATTCCACGTCTGAATCTCTTTAGCAAACTACACTAGGAACTGCCCCTCGCCCAAAGTGAAGGAAATGCTCATAGAGCAGTATAGATCTTACAGAGGTACCTGCTTGCTTTAGTATTTGATGTTTGCTGGAAAAGACTTTCTTTGTGGAGGTGTGAGAATTGCTTTAAAGATTTGACCTTTAGTCATTCATCCCCAACTTCCCTAATGTTTTCCTTGTGTATATTGTTTTCTTAGCTTTGTGTTTCTCTCTAACTTTGATGAATAAGCAGCAAACTTTGCCTTGAGGAAGTTATATTAACTCTAAACAGCATGATAGCTGATACTCTTAATATTTTCTGCCTTTTAAACCCTTTGGTTCTGCCCTTGAAAACACATTTAGAAGCAAAACTGGCATCAGGTAGCAGCAACTCCAGATCTCCTCAGTCATGCATCTGATGTAGGCACATACAATCTTGTTTCTGTGAAATTTCATGGCTTGAATGTCTCCAGAAAGTGAAAGATGCCTAGCACGTGAGGTAGAACATAATAAAGCACTGTGACTTTTCAAAGATTTACTTAAGTCACAATTTGTTTGAGCATTTGACTGTGTCGTAATAGCTTGTGGTGTCACAATATCCCAGTTATGATAGTCTTTTCTCATAGGGACTTCTCTTGGGTCTAAACATAATCAGTTTTGTTTCTGGTTGGGTTTGGTTTTTTTGCCACCCTATAAGCAATGCTTATACTTAAAGACAAGTGTGTTTTAGTTTAGAACTCTACCTCATATACCTCTGAACCCTGCAGTGTATTATAAGCTAGCATTAATTTTGCATTTTCCATCCTTTACAGTTTCAGTTGTCTGAAAATGAGTCCAAAAGCACTTCCTTTACTTAGCTGGAGGGTAACTATCAACAGGGTGTAATAGGGCACAGTCTCTGGAGGCCACTAGAGATTTTAATTCACACCACACCTTCTATTTCTGCCAACCTAGTTGGAGGTTTGTCAGCAACCAGCCAGGCTACAGTATGTAACTGGTGTGTCATCTGCATCTTAAGGGCCATTTGTGCTACAGGTCCTCTGATTAAGGTTGACACCTGAAAAGTACTTGCAGTTCAAGCTTGTTTTGTGTGCTACCGAAGTGAGTATACTATCTCAACTATGCTACATTTCACTTCTAAGAACAGATGATAATAGACATTCTGTTTTACCTCTCTAGGGACTTTTAATCTTTTAGGGAAAAGGCTGTAGCTGTCAGTGTACTTGAAGTCCTTTTCTAGCTTGAATTACTGTCAGCCTCTTGTCTGCCTTTCTTGGACAGCTCTGTTAGTCTGTTTTTTTTTTTTCACTCCCTACTGGGGTATGTCTGTCTGCAGTTTTGTTTCAAGTAACATTGTTTTGTGTTTAACTGGGTCAGCCCTTGCACTCTTGGTTGAATAATTTCTGGTTTTAGATTACTGAACTGAAACCATTGGTCTTGACATAAAAGTATTCTTGCTGCTTCCCTTTAATGTCTCTCCCACCACACGCATGCAGTTTTGCTTCAATTAGTTACTGTAGTAGCTGCAATAAACTATATTTTTAATAGGAAGATTTTTTTCCCATGGGAAGGAAGCATGGTGCTGGGAGCTTGAAGCTATAGATTATCCATCCCACTGTAATATGGGATAGTTTACAGTAATTAATCTGATATGGGCCCACTCCAGATGCATTCTATAATCTGGTCCTATTTTAAACTCACTGGCTCTATATGTTTTGGAACCTCTTCCTGATAATCTACGGGATGATTTGAATCCCTTCCCTCTTTCTTTCAAAAGCTGACACAAACTTCTTTCCTGGTCAGATGAATACAGATTCTTTTTTCAGAATTTTCTCTGAACATTAATAGAATAGGACAGATGAGAGGAAGCTCAGGAGTTTTTCAAGGAGTCTGCTTAGTGTGTGAGAAATGTTCTGTCTACTTCAAATAGTTTCTGAACAATGGCACAATGCTGAAGCCTTGGCAGGGGCAGGGAGAGGAGGGGTTGAACTGTAACTCCGTGGAGAAGTTTTCCAGGGCGAGAGTGGAGAGCTGGGGGAAAACTGCACTAGCATTGTGAATCCTACCAGAGAGGGGGCAGGATTTGCAATACTTAGCAGAACTACCTGAAGTAGTAGCCACTGGGTGGCAACAGAGCTGTGTTGCATTGTGGCACACCCCTATTTTTTAGTGTTAAGCGAAAGGATGGTTTAGCTGACAAGTCTTTGATTGCTTAAAAGCCTTGTTGCATATAAAGTTTTCCACAAAGTGATGGTGGAGATTGGGGGGGGGGGGGGGGGGGGGCAGTGATCCATGTTGATAAAAGGTTGTGTATAAAAAAGTCAATAAAACATTAAAAAGGGATACTGTTTTTCATCTCTTGTCTTAAAGCTGGGTAAGCCATAACCAAAATAAATACTTAAATGGGGAAAATAATCTTTTGTGCTTTATTGTATGTTGTTTGGAATGTGCAAATGTAAGGGTGGCTGCTTCCCATGTACTTACAGTAGTCTGTAAAGTAAGTCTATGCCACTAGTGAGTCAGCTGAAGCATCCTGTGTAGTGGGAGCAAAACAGCATCCTTGTCAGCATCCCAATACAATCATGAAGGAACTGTGCCTGTCAGATGGTGGGAAGACATGTATTTATGAATTTATATAACCCATGAAACACTGCATCATAACACTGGTACTTTAACAGTAAGCTCACAACAAAAGTATGCCTTATAGTTAGGAGTATGACAATTGCCTAATGGGAAATGAGTCAGTATATTGAAGAAGAGTGGGTTAGAAGGTACAGTGTTACCCCGGGATACGAATGCGCCGCCTTACGAAATTTCCGGGTTACGAAAAAATCCAATTGAAAAAAACTGTTCCGGGTTACGAAGGTTATTTCGGGTTACGAAATAAATTTTGGTGCTTTTCGGCGCTTTTTCGCACCAAATCGCGGCTTTTCCCCATTAGCGCCTATGGGTTTTCGGCTTGCGAAAGCCTTTCGGGTTACGAAAGCGGCGGCGGAACGAATTATTTTCGTAACCCGGGGTAACACTGTAGTCCCATACAGGAGAGATATAATGATTTTAAATAATTTTCCCAGGACCTTGCAAACTTAGCAACTTGTAAACCACACATCACTATTACATTGCTATGTGTACAAGGTATAAATTATGTGTATCCTTTAACTATCAGTAAAATGTTGTGTGGGTGTGTTGTGTGCCTTCAAGTTGTTTCTGACTTATGGCAACCCTAAGGTGAACCTTATCATGAGTTGTGTTTTGTTTTTTTGGTAAGATTTGTTCAGAGGAAGTTTGCCATTCCCTACCCCGAGGCTGAAAGTACGTGACTTGCCCAGAGTCACCCAGTGGGTTTTATGGCCAAATGGGGAATTGAACCCAGGTCTCCAGAGTCCTTGTCCAACACTCAATCCACTACACCACACTGAGTCTTACTACTGGTATAAACAGTAACAGCAATTAATCAAAGAATCCTATACCAATTGTATGCCATCAGTGCTGTTCATTCAAATCCCTGAGTGATTTGAAAGGGTGGGAGAGAGGGAGGCTATTATTCTAAAATCCCATAAGATTCAGTAATCTTTCTGGCAGAGACCATTCAGCCAATTTGGTGACTGTTAGGAAGTGATAGGTTCCTTCCATCTTAATCCTTTCTGTTTAGAGGTTGAATGGCACCAGTCCTTATTCTTGTGTGACCTTGTTTCACAAAGAGAAGACACTAAATTGTATTTTGCAATGGATCTAATTGCTTGACACTCAGGTCAGTGTAAGATTTTAAAGGCAATCTTTGGGTGCTCTCAGAAGAGGCTTTTATTGTGCTGTTGACTTTGTTTATTCACAAAATTTTACAGAGGTGTATACTCCACCATCATGGTTTCTTGGTGCTGCTTCCATGTTTATTCTTACCATAGAAAATCTGAGCCTGAAGATTTCTGAAAGCCATGATCCAAACAAGTAATTTATCTGAGCTCTGGAAAATGAAAATTAGTTGATATGGTGAGCCTCCCTGAGCTGGGAGCTCAAATGGCCAGCACAAAGAATGACCTGTTTTTGGCAACTTGCTGTATCTATGATAACAATGGCATGCTCAACAAGAGGGCCTAGATCCCTTCTTGGAGAAAATGCCAAATTGTATGGGGTAGTGGTTAAATACCTTTCAGGTACCCCACCTGGAGTGTGAACAGGCTACAGTTGGATGTGTTGTATAGTAACATGTCATTTGTCCTCACTTAGAAAGCTGAAGTGTTAAAACTACTAATTGAATGTAAATACACTGGACAGTCCAAAAGGAAGCTGTGAGCTTCCATGTGTAACTAGTTGTTGATAGTATTGAAACCTGTAGAGCTGACAAATATGAAGAAAGTATGTCCATCTAAATGGTTTGGGAAATAGAACTTCACAAATTCAGTCCTTATTTTGCTGCGGTGGGAAGGCATTGCTGCTCAATCCACTGCTTTTATCTGTTGTTTCCTATGAACAATTTCCAGTTCTGCTGCAGGGAAGGAAAGCGGACTGGAGAGAGGACCTGGGCAGATGGTGCACTTCTGTTAATTAAATACAGTATATGCCTGTTAGGATTCAGGTGTCAGTTGGGGAGAGCAAACCCATCTCAACTCCCTAATGGAAAGGTTTTGTGACAGATACCCTGGAATGGAGGATTAAGTTCATGGAATGAGTTAAAACTCCTCTGTGCTATGTCCAGCTGTTTCAAGAGTAATCCTAGAGTTAGTAGGAACCACAAAAGACACCCAGTCCTCCACCATCCTGCCATGCAGGGATATGCAACTAAAGAAAGAAATTTTTAGAAGGCACTTTACTCTGCAAAATCCAAAGCCAAGTCCTGTGGCACTATATGGTCTTTAAAATGATGCCCTTTTTTCTCCTTAAAATTTCTTCTTCCTGCAAGCCTGAAGATTGCTGTTGAGGATTAGCTGGAGCACTTCTCTTAAGGGCGTTTGGGGATACTCTAAAACTTTTTGTTGCAGGTAGTACTGTATTGTACAAATAATCAGACAACCAGTACAGTCAGCTCTTCATATCCATGGATTCTTCATCATCATCCATCATCATCATAGTTATTTGTATTCTGCTCTTTTCCCAGAGGTGGGACCCAGAGTGGCTTTATCCATGGATTCAAGCATCTACTGTATGAAAATATTTTTAAAATATATTCATTCCAAATAGCAAACGTTTTTGTCTTTTTGTATAAGGGACCCCATTGCATTTAATGGGACTTGAGCATCTACAGATTTTGGTATCCATGGGGTGTCCTGGAACCAACCCAGTGGATGCCAAGGGCCCACTGTACTATTAAAAAAGCAAGAGGAACATCTGATCCCCTACTGACAGATATTGAAACATCTTTGTGTAATAGCACTGGGCTAGCTAATTTCACAGGTTACCTCCTACTGTAGTCTTCCTCAGCTGAATGCCAAACTACCAAATAATGACAAGAGATGTACTTCACACCTGGTCAAGGAGGAGTGGAGGAATGCATGTCCAAATTGTAGCTGAAGTGTACCTGGCACTGTCTTTTCTAATGAACTTTCTCATGATATGTCCAAAATATGACAGCCTCCATTTGATCATCTTGGTTTCCAGGGGGATTTCAGGCTTGATCTGTTCAAATATCTATTTGTTTGTCTTTTTGGGTGTCCACTCTTCTCCAGCACCACAACTCAAATGAATTTATTTTCTGCTTTCCATTTTCTTCACTGTCCAGCTCTCACATCCATACATGATAATGGAAATACAATGGCTTGTACAATTCTAACCTTAGTGCTCAGTTATATATCTTTACATTTTAAGGTATTTTCTAGTTCTTTCATAGCTGCATTCCCATTTCTAGTCTTCTAATTTCTTGACTGCAATCTCCTTCCTGATTGATGTTTGATTCAAGGTCCAGGAACTCTTTTACTATTTCGATTTCCTCATTGTCTAGGTTAAACGTATGTAGGGCCTCTATGGTCATTGTTTTGTTTGTTTTTATATGCAGCATTAAGCCATACCTCAAAAGGTCCAAGAAACCAAAGCCAACCGAGTTACTGTAGTCACCTCCCTCTTAAGTTTGCTTTTAGGAAACCCTGTTTGGAATTTCACCTGCTCACTGAAACATGGACAGCAACCAAAAACACTATAAATTTTTGAAGTGTCTATTGTAATGACTATTACTAGCAGAAAACATCACAGACATGGAACAATTACTAAAGAAAGTCAAAGATGAAAGTGAAAAGGCAGGCTTAATGCTGAATATAAAGAAAACAAAAATAATGACCATGGAAGAAATGCATGTATTCAACCAAGATAATGAGGAAATTGAAATAAAGAGTTTCCATACCTAGGACCAAACATTAATCAGAACGGTGACTGCAGCCAAGAAATAAGAAGACCATGGATGGAAAAGGCAGTTATGAAAGAACTAGGTAAGGTCCTAAAGAGTAAAGACATACAGTGGTACCTCGGGATACGAAATACCCAGGTTACGAAATTTCCGGGATACGAAAAAATCCCATTGGAAATAATTGTTCCGGGTTACGAATGTTTTTTCGGGTTACGAAGAAAATTTTTGGTGCTTTTCGGTGCTTTTTCGCACGAAACGCGGCTTTTCCCCATTAGCGCCTATGGCAATTCGGCTTATGAAGGCTTTTCGGGTTACGAAAGCGGCCGCGGAACGAATTAATTTCGTAACCCGAGGCACCACTGTACAACAGAGTTGTCCAAGTCATGGTATTCCCCATCACTATGTACAGATGTGAAAGCTGGACAGTGAAAAAGCAGATAAGAACAACAACAACCAAATCAGCTCATTTGAGATGAAGAGTGGTGAGGATACCGTACACAGCCAAAAAGATAACAAATAGGTCCTTGAACAGATTAAATTAGAACTCCCCCTGGAAGTCAAGATGATGAAACTGAGGCTGTGGTACTTTTGCCACATCATGAGGAGTCATAACTCACTTGAAACAACATATTGATGCTGAAGAAAGAGGCTCCTCCCTCCATAACTGTCATCTTCCGGCCTGCGAGGGAGTGACCAGGCAGGCCCAGCTCCATCAGGGCTAACCTGAAGAAAGAGGCTCCTCCCTCCCTAACTGTCATCTTCCGGCCTGCGAGGGAGTGACCAGGCAGGCCCAGCTCCATCAGGGCTA
>NC_056522.1:256009099-256025910 GCF_019175285.1 Sceloporus undulatus
GCCTGTAGAAGAAGATCCCTCCCTCCAATCTATCTGCCTTGGTCCAGGCCTCAGAGGGAGAGATGAACCACTGGACCTCATCCCCTTTCCCACCACCATCCCCTTCTTTTGTTTTGTGTCTTTTAGATTGTAAGCCTGAGGGCAGGGAACCATCTAATTAAAATAATTGTAAGCCGCTCTGATAACCTGTAGGGCTGAAGGGTGGGGTAGAAATACCATAAATAAAAAAAAAATAGGTTGTTAAAATGAGTACCCAGCTTGTTGGGGGAAATTGGCTTACACATTGTAAACTGCTTAGGGAGTGCTGAGAAGTGGTATAGAAATGTACTTGCTATTGCAGAGAGACAAAACATTACTAGATGTTGTCAGAGTGCAACTTTCCTTAAAAGTCATTTGGTTGCTATAAATTGACAGATGACTTGAAGATGTGTGCACTCACATGGACACATTCTACACACCTTTGCATTAAGATACACAATTCTGCAGCCTGAGCCAGAATGTTAGAATGCAACTAGAAAGTTGAGCTTTCAGTCCCCACTGAGCTGTGAAATTCACTGGAGGACCATAGAACAGTAACTCATTACCTCACAGGGCTGTTGAGATGATCAAGTGGGGAGGGAGGAGGAAGAGGACACTTTCAAATCCTTGGAGTTCATGTGTTTATAAACATAAAAATTCAGACCTAAGGGGATGTTGCATGTTCAGATTGGCAGCTGTGTCCGTTGGTCCTATGCTCTCTGAGTAGAGGAGAAAGCATTTGGATAATACAGCAACACCAATTAAACTAGGCCTTGCTAAAAGGATTCATATTACAAACAACCTCTAAAAAAATGTGCTGAATACTTTAGATTGTTGAAGTAGAATGATTTCACAGTTCTGTTTTTTAAAAAGCCAGTGGTGTGACTCAGTTTCTTTTGTGTCCTCATTGTGAATTATTAAGCTTTGTCACATGGAATTGATAAGGATTAGCAGGACGCTGACCTGGCTAGTAGCAAATCAAAATCAGAGCAGTGGAAAATCATGCAGGGAAAGGGAGGATGCAAGCAAGCCAGAGGGAGAGAAAAGGCAATATGTGGGAGCAGACAAGGGGAGGTTAAAAGCAAGCCAGAGGGGGAGAAAGGGTAATATGTGGGAGCAGACAACTGCTATGCACAGCCTGTAAGAATAGAGTAGGTGTTAGAGCTGGGAAAAGGTTGCTCCCGTTAATCTCCAAGGGTTAAGCTCCACTGCCAGGAATTTGTAGTTTCTTCTCAGGCCGCAGGGGATGGAAGAGGGAGGGTGGGAGAGAGAGATGTGCCAAGCGCACAAGTGGAGAATTCTCTACTGGTCTGGAATGCATGAGCTGAGCAAGGGACTCTGGTGGATACCCAGCTGTGTGAGCAGTGTGTACCTCCGCTACACTGTCACCTTTCGGCCAGCTAGACTGGGAGATGGCTTCAACACAACGACTGCCTGTGACCTCCCAGCACCATGAGCTCTGCCATCCCACTGTACATCTCCTGAGAAAGATGCGCTCGGATGTCAGTACCCTTCTTGAGTCCTATGTAAGTCTTTTGTTTTTTCTGTATGTCTCATAGCCTTTCCTTAGTCTGTCTCTTCTTTTACAGCTTCAAAATTCCAGGCACTTTATTTAGATGAATGAGAAGGTGCATTCTGTTTTTGGTCTCTTAGATGAGGAGGTTACTTTTCAATTTTGGGGGGAGAGTAAAACACTTGTGTGATGTGTTTATTATTATTATTATTATTATCAGCTGTGGTCACATTCCTTCTTTCTCCCATGCACATTCCTTGTTTCCATGTTGTCCTCAAAATAACAACTCTGTGAGGCAGGTCAGGCTGAGGGTGCCCAAGGTGGGTTTCATAGTTCTCTCAAGTCCCAATCCAGGACTCTAATCACTACATCATGCAGTTCCTCAGCATTTTAAAAGCTTTAGCAAAGTGAGAGGGAAAATGGCCCTCAAGAAAAGAGTACTGGACTTATTAGTGCTACTAACCCCTGTTGTGCTTAAACTGAATCCCTTGTTTGATTTGTAATCATAGAGCGATATAAGCATACCTTGTTGTGGATAGGTTAGAACCTTGTTCACATAGCATCTTTCTTAATTTATTCAATTTGAAACTGTTAAGTGTCCGTCCCGTCCCCCCCCCCCAACTCATTTTGTTTGTGTTTAGTTAAATCCAGTTCTTTGGTGCAGTGTCTAATCTTGATCGGATGACTGCCTTTGAGTCCTCCTTTCCCCATTCCCTTTCAAAATCTGGTTTTTAAAATGTTATTTTTCAACAAGAGATGAAATCGCTGTTGCATAGAATATATAACTGGCATGGGCAACATGTCATATATATTAGCCCACTCTCTGTGCAAAGGCAGATCCATCCACCTACCTGCCCATTTATCCACCCACAATCCAGCTAGTGCTTCATTGAAGGAAAGGGCAGGACAAATAGCTCTAGATAACTCAAGCAATCCTATTGAGCCACATATTGTGGAGTGGATGAGGAGGATCAATGAAATAAGGAAGATTTGACCTAGAGCAACAAATACTACCTACCCACCCATCCTGTTGCAAATCTGGTGACAATCCATCAAACCACATGTGTGAGCAAAATCTATTAACTGATTTCTTAGAAGGAATATTTTGGAGCAGTCTATCAAGGTAAGTAAATTTGCCAGCTTTACCAAATTGTCTAGACTGAGCTGAAATCAGGAGTAACTTCATATGGTGGTATACCTGTCTGAAGTTGTGGGGTGAAAAGAGAAATTAACTGATGTGGAATTATACTGTCCCTATAATATACAGTAGTACCATCTTGTGGTAACTGTATAAATTCAAGTTGTGTGCCTTCAAGTTGTTTCTGACTTATGGAGACCTGAAGATGAACCTGTCACAGTTTTCTCTGCAAGCTTTGTTCAGAGAGGATTTGCCTTCCTCTAAAGCTATAAGTATGTGACATGCCAGAGCCACTCAATGGGTTTCCATGGCTGAGCGGTGATTCAAAGCCTAATCTTTGGAGTCATAGCCTGGCACTCAAACCACTACACTATGTTGGCTCTCATAACTTCAGGTAACTACAAGAATTGTTCTTATCTTCAAGTCGACCTGTCCTAGAATTTTCTTTCATTTGTTCAGATAGGGGTTGCCTTTGCCCTCCTCTGAGGCTGAGAGAATGTGGCTTGCCCAAGGTCACCCAGTGGGTTTCCATGGTTGAGTGGGAATTGCAGCTCTGCTCTCCTGGAGTCCAACACTCTGCCCACTACACCGTTCTGATGAGCACCTCCTTTTTGAAGTTTTAAGAGAGGCAGATGTGTTAGTCCATTTCAATACAGTATTTTAAAAAGGGTTATTGTGAAACTCTCAAGAAATCTACTCCAGTTATCTTGGGTTTTTTGAATTCAGATTTGTACTTTATGCCTCTACAGTTTTATATTTTGGTACACTAAATGTTGTCTAGTATCTGTTCTCATAGCCTCTTCATTAAATGGTCAGGTTAATGCACAAGCAGCAAATAGAAGTTTGACCAGAACTTCTAAAACTTCACATCAGTTTGTAAATTTTTGAACTTTCCAGAGACTTTCATTGGATGTTACAAAAAAAATGAGTTGGAGGGTAGGAAAGAGAAGGGCTAGTAACTGATTTGACATTGACTCAGTTGGGGTTGATGTTGAAGGCATGGTGTTTGCATGATGCAAGGAAAGAAAAGGGAGCTGCAGACTTTGACACGAGCCTCTGTCACAGAGGTAGGAATCATGTAGTTTTCCAGATGCTGCTGGAGTGAAGTTTCCATCATTCCTTGCCATTTTCTATGGAAGTTAGGGCTACTGGAATTTGTAGTTCAGGAAATTTGGAAGGCCACAGGATTCCCATTCCTTGCTCTGTCTAACAGATGATGGAATGGTTATATCTTCCATCTTAAGTAACTTCTATGAATACTGGGAGGAAGAAATGCAGAAAAGTTTAATCCTCCTTTTTTGAAAATGTAAAACATTTATTTCCATCCTAGGTAAAGGTTGCTGAGCCAGCATGTGTAGTGGTTTGACTGCTGGACTACAACTTTGGGG
This sequence comes from Sceloporus undulatus, assembly GCF_019175285.1. NCBI lineage: Eukaryota > Metazoa > Chordata > Lepidosauria > Squamata > Phrynosomatidae > Sceloporus > Sceloporus undulatus. The sequence goes on from NC_056522.1 coordinate 256,013,157, forward strand.
ACCAGAATTTGAATCCACACTCAACCACAGAAGCCCCCTGGATGACCTTGGAAAAGTCACAGTCTCTGAGTTTCAGAGGAAGGGAAAGTCAAATCCCCTTTGAACAAGAAAACTGTGTAATGGGATCACCGTAGGGTTGCTGTAAGTTAGAAATGACTTGAAGGCACACAACAACAAAAGCTCACCAGTTCCATAATTGGGGGAAAAGAAAGAAATAAAGCAGTCTTTGTCTTAACAAGGCAGCTATTATCTAAATTGTTTGTTCACTATTTTAAATACAGGACTAGATATAAAATAGTATATCTGTAGCATATAAAAAAACCAAAGGAATGCTTCTTTTTCAACTATTATCCAGCAGTAGAGTCTGAAGCTATTTCCCAGTACAGTACAAGAAAAACGGGGGGGGGGGGGGGGCCAGGCCCTTTCAAGGATTTCAAACTACGCATAATGCTACAAACTCAGCTGGGTATGTTTAGCCTGGAGAAGAGAAGGTTAAGAGGTGACATGATAGCTATGTATAAATATTTGAAGGGATGTCATATTGACGGTGGAGCAAGCTTGTTTTTTTTGCTATTCTAGACTAGAACATGGGGCAACGGATTCAAACTACAAGAAAAAAAAATTCCACCTGAACATTAGGAAGAACTTTGTGATAGTAATTGCGGTTTGACTGTGGGATATGCTGCCTCAGAGAGTGGTGGAGTCTCCTTCTTTGGAGGTTTTTAAACAGAGACTGGATGACCATCTGCTGGGAGTGCTTTGATTGTGTATTCCTGCATGGTAGAATGAGGTTGAACTGGATGCCCCTTGTGGTCTCTTCCAGCTCTAGGATTGGGATAAGACAACATCTTATGAAATGCTCCTTAAGGAAGACTCTTGATAAAAGAAGGCATGTTGAGGGGACACACAGAGTGAATGTTAGTTTGTATATCTTTTCTCTATCATACTTCTCTCATCAGATCTTTGTGGATTGACCATAATAATTAACTTCTAGCTTTCTCATAGTGGCCATGATTCTTCTTATTTAAGGGAAGTGTGGTAGTTGATCTATTGTCAGGCACTCGTTGATTTCATGCAAGTTTAAATGTCTTGAGGGAACTACAGAACTGATTGTATCTGCAGAGGTTCCTTTCTGGCGCTCCCCACAGATAGCAAAAAGTGTGGCACCTCAGCTCCCATTATTATCAATGGATGCAAAACATGTGAGCAACCACATTGGCACAGCCATGGTGTGTGCTGTGATTCATGGGGCAGGGCCATTCGTGGATGCTTCAATCCGCAGATGGCTAACCTGCCAATATAGAGGGCTGACTGTACTTCTTTGTCGTTATTGTGTACCTTCAAGTGGTTTCAGACTTATGGTGACCCTAAGGTGAATCGATTACAGGGTGGGTTTCCTTGGTTGAGTGGTGAATCAAACACTGATCTCCAGAGTGTAGCCCAATGCTCAAACCACTACACCACAATGACTCTTATAGGCAGTTTTTGTGCACAAGATGAACTGCTGTTGGGTGATGTTGCATTGAAATGGGGGAAAATATATGCCAGAAAATGTTGAAAACCATTCTCTTCCCATTACCTCTTTTCAATCTTTATCCTTTTAGGCTGAGAAGCAAGGGCTGGACACCAACTTCAGCCTTGACTCAATTGATGGTGTACCTGTAGCTGACACTGAACACTGGAGTGAGATTTCAGATGCTGAGCGGCTGGGAATTAACTTGAAAGCCTATTGGGCTTTTGAGATTTTGCTGGATGAAATCCTGGAAGAGCAGAGATCCAACTTGACACCTACTGATGATGATTTCCATAAATCTATCCAGTCGGTCATGCTCCAAGTGTCTGCACTGGCTTACCAGCTGGAGGAACTCATGGTCATCTTGAATCACAATGTGCCTACCAGAGAACTGGAAGGTACCAGAGGCACTGGTAAACATGGCTTATTTGAGAAGAAAATGAGAGGCATGAAGGTGCTGCAGGAACTTGCTCAGTGGACTGTCAGGTCTGTACGGGACTTACACCAAGTCTCCAAGTCACTTCAGGCAGGCATTATCCCATGCAAAACTCAACACCTGGCTCATGCCCAAGAGAAATGAGGCTGCTCTTCTCTGTTGGAGCTGTCTCAAAGACAAAATACTTCATGCTCAGTTATGGCTTATTAGACTGAACAGTGTAGTCACAGTGAGCCCTCTGAGAGGGGTGAAGTGAATAATGCATTTCAAGTGTTAGTATTTATTTCCTTTTAAGTAATTATTAAATTTAAGCCATTTGACAGTATCTTTTTGGATACATTTGCAAAATTACGTTTTTGTGAATATAATCTCCCCTAGCCTGGTGCTCCCACAACAACTTCACTGATCAGATGTGGTTATTATTTATTCACATTTTCCCACTTGTTTTCCCCAAGAACTCAGTGGGCCATAGCACAACTGTACAACAACCTTTTCTGAATTTCAGCCACAAGAGATTGGAAGTCAAGTTTAATGAACAAAATATTTCAGCCTGATTCTCCTTTTTCCAAACATCCTTCTTGCTGAACCACAGTGGTTTGTTTGTGGTTTAATCAAAATACTATGTGAAGTTTTAATATTGCATACTTGTAGGAGCTGTTGGTGGGAGAAAAGTCTGACTTGAAATGAATTCACTTATCAGTAGCCCATCTGAGGAATTTCCATGAACTTGCAAGGGCTATAAGTGAGTAAAGCAGGAGTGGGAATTTTGAGTTTATTCAAATATTATTAGATTGCAATCCCCAGCATTCTTCATGATAGTGGAGCTGGCTAGGCTGATGGGACTTACCCTCCACCAACCTCTGAAGGGCCACATGATTCCCACTCCTGGAGTAAAGAGTAGCAGTGAGAATAACTTCATTCCATTTGGATCTTTACACTCTCTGCAACTGCCAGGATTAAACTCTGTTGTACATGGTACATGATAGATTTCTGCTCAGATCCAGAAACTCAGCACTTGTCAGAGTCATCTCAGAATTGCTATTCGTGGCTTTCAGCTGGGTAAAATGCCAAGTTGGCTTGGGGGTCTAGTGGAGCTCCACCACTTGGAGTAAATAATTATAACATCATAGTATCCAACAAATGGAAAGAATGTGCTTTTCAGGTCCTCAATTTTGCCACTACCAGTTTCAAGTCATATAAATCCACATTCCAGAAATGCTTAGTTCTGATACTGAACATGGTGAAAAGGTAATTAACCCTGCAAGCTTAAAAGATGCACCAGGTAAATGTGTGAAAGTATACCCATGCTCAGATTGTTCATGCTTTGTTAGGATGTGAGAGAGGCTTTTCCCAGTGGCTGCCCCCAGTTTGTGGAATTCACTTTCATGGGAAGAAGCCCTGGCTCCCTCTCTGCTCACCTTCCACCAACAGGCAAAGATCTTTGTATTTTGATAGGTTGGCCACGAACTGGCTGCTGCAGAGATATCTTTTAAGGAGGGTGGGTTTTACCTTCCCCCATTTCCTGTTATATTTTTAAATTGTTTTAAAGCTGCTCTGTTTGGTTTCAATATGATAGCTAATTTAATCTGTATAAATTGTTCTTCAGTGTCATCACTGATTGGTTTTAATATGTATTTTGTTTTAATTCATGTTGTAAACTGTCTTACAACATGGGAGAAAGGTAGAATGCATGAATGAAAAAAATAAATATTGCTAAATATTCACAGAGCTATATATTCAGCCCTTCCTTCTCCCATTAGTTTACAACATTTGCTTAAAAATTATTTGCAGTATTTATAGCAGGAAGAAGCAACTTCTGAGCATTCATACATGATATTGGGAGTTGTAGTTTGACTCCAATGAGCAGCCAAAGATTCCCCATTCTGTCTGTTGGTGGAGAGTGTGGTTTAGAGCTTGGAACTGATGGGCAGCAAGTAATGTGCCTGTCTGTAATTGGTTACCCATTTTGTAATGTGGATGAGACAGAGTAACATTTCAAGCAACACTGTTTTACTGGTTAAAGGAGTAATGTTTTCTAATTACTGTACTGTTAAAGTTGCAATTAAAATGGCATTTAAAAAGCTATTTGACAGGAATTTTTCAAGGTTTATGCCATTCTCTTATCAATCATGCATTTTTTAAAGTACTGAAAATTAACAAAATTAACAAGCAATGCAAAATGAATAATGCAACAGAATATTTGAAGCAATAATAACAAATTACTTTTAAAATGCCCACAATGGGTCGCAGGAACAAATTGCTTTGGGAAAGCAGTGTTTCAAACTCTTGTAAAATTTTTAGATCTGAAAAGCCCTGTGTTTAAGTGGCTTTGTTTCCACTGTAAACAAGGGAAAGCACTATTCCCTAAATTTGTTTTTTATTGGGAAGTGTCTATTAATTTTCATTGAGAGCTGTACTCACTGAAAAATAAATTGAATTTAAAATTACAATATGCAAAGGTTGGGTGGAAAAAATATTAATAATGCTACCTAGAAATGTTGAGTTACAAACCAGTTAGGGTTTTGTTTTGAAAACCTGGTAAGTTATTTGATTTATTTAAAGCCACAATTCTAGCTAGTCTAGGTGAATAAGGGGCTATATAGACCGGCCTGAAAGGCTGGCCTGTGGGCGGAGTTGGGGCACAGTGTCCTGATGACGCATGCCCTGACTCTGTTCCCAGAGCGCCATGATGCTGTGTGCCACTCCAGACAGCACACAGCATCATGATGCACCTCCAGCACTGTGTCCAGTTGATGCAGCACTGAAGGGGTGCCATATAGCTGCACCACCGCAGCTATGGCACCCTCGCAAGGCTGCATCGGGACCGCAGCATGAGGTTGACATGGCCCTGATCCAGCGTGAAAAGGGGCAGTTGCAGGCTGTGCCTTCGGAGTAGTCTGTATAACCCCTAAATCCCATTGAATATTGTTACAATATTGAAGAATATTTTAAACATCTGAGTAAATTTGCATAGAATTACTGCATGACAATGATTAAAATTCACTGCAATCTTATGCATGTTTGCTTGTGAATAAATCTCATGGATAGCAATAGAAATTATTCCTGGGCAAACACAATAGGATTGTGGACTTAGTTAAATGAGCTGATACAACTCTCAATCCAAAATGTAAATGCTATGTTATGTGAACTGCTATTTAAACTTATTTATAACGGAGACAGGGATTGTTGTTCATAAAATCAGCAGTGGTTCTTGTTTTAGGACCACTTAATATGAATAAATTAATCTATAGAATAACCTCTTTGAGTTCAGATTTAATTTCGAAGAACAATTGGGAATCAAAAACCAACTGGGATTTTGAAATGTTTACAACTCATTTTCTTTAAACCAGGAAAACAAAACAAAACTGTATAGTCCCAGGCCTAAATGAATCAAAATCTGAGTTTTAGTTGGTGGGGGCAGTTTCTGTTCATGAACTTTGCCAAATAGAGAAGAACAAAGACTTCACTCAGAGCAGTTCCAGATAGGACTTTTGTCATGCTATGGCACTGGCTCCTCCACTGAATTTTATGTGGGCTTCGTCAAATATCATTGGAATCCACTTACAACCCTCCCTAATTTTTCCTCTACTGTTTCTGCTGTCTTTTTTTAAAAAAAACTTAAGAGTTCTGTTCAGGAGAAAAAGACAGAATAGTTATATAGTTCCTTTTAATTGCTAGTTTGAGGAGCCTTCTGTCTGGAAATGCTCTCAGCATGCACAGAAAGATGAGGAAAGGAACATAAGATTTTTCAGCACACTTCTTTGTTAAATTGGATAAACATTTATGTCTGTGGAGATGGATCAGAGTATGTAGTAAAGTCTGGAATTACTTGTGTTGTGTGTCCTCTAAGAACCCTGCATTAAAATAGCCAATATATTTTCTTCCCAGGCTCCATGCATAATTTTCCCCCATAAATAATTCAAAACTTGGTGAACTGGTAGATTTTTTTGAATTGGGAGTATTTTTAGTAATAGGAGGAGAGAGACAGGTGAGGGGATGAGCAACAGAAAAGACGTGAGGGAAAGGGAAATATGACAAAGGCTGCCTCTGCAACAGTGAAGTTTCACATTGAACTCATTGAGTTGATTCCCAGCTTTGTCATGCTTACAGTAGGCCTATTGGCTAACTTCAATCTGATTGATTTCAATAGGTTTATTGAATTATTATTGTAATGTATCAAATTATGATTACATCTGGATCCAACATAGTGGGTTTTACTTCTGAATAAAATGTGTGTATATGTGACTTTGCCATACAGTTGTTTGTCTTAACAAAAGTTGACCTCTGGTTTTAAAAACCAGAAAAAAGTCAACCCCTCCCCCCTTTGAAATAATACCTCTGAGCCCAGGAAAGTCTAAAGCAGGGGTAGGCAACCTTTTTGAGCCGGGGGCCGGGTTGCTGTCCCTCAGACAACTGGGGGTCCGAAGCCAAAAAAATAAATAATTAAATAATTATAAAAAAATTAAACACATAAATAAACCGGGACAAATGTAGGACAAAATATTCAAATGGAGGAAACTTTTTATATAAAAAATGGAGGACACGTGAAACAATTTGCTGCTTTTTAAAAAAATGTTAATATAAATGCATGTTTCTGAGGCTTCTATAGACAATTGCCCCCCTTGTCCGCCGCTTCCCCCCCCCTTGCCTGCCTCCTCCTGATAGGCCAAAGCCCCCACTCCCTCACGCGAGAGGCCAAAGGCTCCGGCGGCAATCGGCGGCAGGACTGGGCTGGGGCCGGTCCCAAGGCCTTGCCGGGCCGCATCCGGGCCGCAGGTTGCCTACCCCGGTCTAAAAACATGGAGAACGTGCCCTCATGGCCTGTATGGACATAGGGCTTGCAGAGTTTTTCAAAAGTAAAAACTGCCTCCATTGCCCCAATGCACAGGATTGCCCACAGTTGTCTAAACTTGCTTTAAAGATTACTATAAAAGTTATTACCCCACTATATTGTATTAGTGTCTTTTCAGTTATAGTATTTATGATTCCATGCTAACAAACATGGTAACAGTTTATGGAATCCTGGGATCTGCAGTTTGGTGGGGCACCAGAGTTTCCTGGTAATGAATTCTAAGCACCTCTCCTGAACTGTAAATCCCAGGATTTTTAAGGATGTTGCAATGGCAATCAAAGTTGAATCCCAATGCCATGGCTGGGTAGTGTGAATGGGGAATAAAACTGTGCTCTTTCATTTGGGATGGATCCAGATTTCTTGTTCTGTAATTGAAAGGGCTATTGCATGTTCAGCAGTGAATCTTGCTCTGTTTATCCACACAAAACACAGATACAAATATTTATTGGAACAAGGTAGGCCACAGCTTTTATTGATTATAGTGGCATGTAGGTTTGGTGTTCACATGGCTCTGGCATCAACCAACCCACCTGGCAGTGAATGAACTGAAAAGCCCGGGTTCACTTACCAGGTGACTCTTGGGATGACAGGTGTGAAATTCCACTTGGACAGGTGCCACTAATAAAATAAATAATAAAATATTTTTTTTTATTTCTATCCCGCTTTTTGCCAGGCAATCAAAGCAGCATACCCTTGCTACCAGGGTGTGTGGTCAAGGCAGACTCCCATAAACTGGGTGTGACCCGGCTTGCCAACAGCCCCAAAGTCCCTTAAAGGGACCCACTTCATAATTTATAGCATGTGAAGCCAAAAAAAGAAATTCCTGGATCCAAATCCCATGTCAAAATGCCTGTCAAGGTGAGACAAAGGAGCATACAATATCACACCTACAAAATAGTGGAAAATATGATCACCTGCTCACTGTTCCTGAGGGAAAGTTGATGGGATGAAATTCTGGAGCCCGCAGGAGAGCTACTTATATAGGGCCGCACCTGACCTAAATCAAGAATTCAACCAGACTCCACCCTACTTCAGACTTGCCCACCAGCCAGCAAATTTAAATCCATTGGCTGGTTGTTTCCTGCTTCTTCCTAAAATCCACGGAGTTCCTATGGGCTTTTGGGAAGAAGACAATCACTTAATATCATTGAACCCAGCACCAGAAGGCTGTGCACCACCACAAAGCTGCAAACCCACCCTCCAATAAATTGTAGAGCACACTTTGGCTTGGATCCAGTGGATACCCCCTTAGAAAGCAAAGGTGAGAGATTTATTTGCCCATTTCCCCTGAAGTCCCCAAGGCCACCTCCTTCATGGTTCAGAGTGGAGAGGACAAATTCTCCTCAAGACTTCAGAAGAGATTTTCAAAGGGCATAGGGAGTTGCAATGATGTGAGTGAACTAGTGAGAATTATCTTCTTGTCCTCTCCCCAGTGAACAGAATTCTGCTTTGTGTAAGTTTGGATGCAACCTGTTGAAATTAAAGATAACAAGAATATATTTTTCTTCCCCAAGAGCCACTGTATCTTCAAGACTGTTTTAACTTGAATGCTTATATTTATTCTTTTTTTAATGTGAAGGGTTTCCTCTAGCATATTGTGATCATTTCAGAAATATATGAAATGTAACAAAGATGGGTGCTTTTTTTATTTTTATGTACTCTTGGAAGAAATCTCAGCTACTAAGCTTTTTGAGTTCTCTAGCTAGAAGATATTGTGAAAGCATCACAGTCGCATAATAATCATGACTTCTCTCATTGAAAGAAGGATTCTTGTATTTGGGGGAGAGAACCTAACATTTATCAACAAGGTTACAACATGTGATGAGTTAAAGTACAGTGGGCCCTTGGCATTCGCTTGGGTTTGGTTCCAGGACTACCCATAGATACCAAAATCCGTGGATGTTCAAGTCCCATTATATAAAATGGCGTAGTAAATTGGTGATAAAAATGTTAAAATCAAGGTCTTTTGGGAATTTCTATTTTTGGGGAATATTTTCAAGCCGTGGATGGCTGAATCCATAGAAGACGAAACTGAAAATGGAAGGCCAACTGTAATTGATTAAAAATGTCTTGTTTGAGTAAAATAAAGTGTCCCATGATTCAAAAAGCACCACACGGTTTTAAAATGGGGTAGGCAACTACATGGGTCCCCAAATACCTCCATTTTCATTTCACTTCCTATCAACATTTTGGCAGGGACTGCAGAGGAAAATTGAAGTATTTGAGGATGGTACAGTGTTCTGGTTTGTTTGTGGGGAATGCGGTGGGAGCATTTTAACATGTTTTCATGTGTTTGGAGCACTTTGATGTGGCAGTAGGGGTGTAAGTGAGAGAAGATGTCCACTCACACAATGTTGGATATTGCCTAATTTGTTACTCTTAATACAAAGCATTATACAAACTGTTGATAGTGAGTGCCATTTTAGAAGATGCATTCTTGTTGCTCCTCACACTGGAGAGAATGCTTCTTCCACAATTATGTCTGCTACTGCAGCACATGAGTTCACCATCTAAAATGAAGTGTGGGAGTGTTTAACTTGCATGCAAATTTACTCAGTGAACTGAATTCACAAACTCAGTTAAGCTTTCTTTAATTTATTGACTAGATTTGCACAAAGTGTATTCAGAGTGTTATTAAATAAAATGTCTTTTATTTTTAACAAAATATTATGCTGTCTTTGTTTTTTATGACAGTATATTTGTACTAATCATTCAAATACTAAAGTCATTTCAAAATGTGGAGAATTGCAGGTTGAATTTTCTGCCAGCACTGGGATTAAAAAAAATAGGAGCGCAGGCATTTTTGTCACCAGCAGGGAGCAGTGATAAGAAAATTTCAATTACACCTTTTCTATGTGCGAAATTTCATCCTTTGCCACATTGTGTAGGCGTGCATGTCCATCCCTGCAGGTTGCCCGTCAACCCCCATAAATTTCATAAGGTGTTCTCAGGTACGGAATACACAGAACTGGTTTTGCCAATCCCTTCATCTGAAATATATCCTAGAGTACCTTGTACTCTTTAGCAGTTTCCCATTCTGGTACTATCCAGGGCTAACCCTGCTTAGCTTCCAACATTAGACAGGATTTGGTACCACAGTGCTTGACAGTTTTCCCCATACATTTTGCTTCAAGCCAGGTCTACTTTAATCCCAACTTGCTCAGGTAGTTATCTCGGTTTCTGCTCCCACTGATGTGCATTTATAAATCAGCCCTGTTAACACGCCATTAGGGAAGGGAAGCTAGTGAGGAGAAGACATTTTGAGGGCACAATTGTTATATTGTGTGTCCATGAAAATCTCTTCTATTCAGTGGTTAAGTGCAGAGGAGCTATGGTAGGCAACTCTATCCATCTTACCTGATTAACTTAGCTGATCTGTAAAACAACAACAACAAAATCTTTCCCTCCTAATCCTCCTAAGAAAAATCTTGATACTAGGAAAAGCTGACTGATGGTGGGGAGAGAGAGAGAGAGAGATTGAAATTTCAAATAGAATCCTTATATGGTAGGTTGCAGATCATCTGCCACAAAATCTGGGAGGATTGTTCTTTAACTGGTTTCCACTTAGCTTGACCACAGCCAGAGAGATAAGACATCTTATGGATTTGTATCTTGTCATTGTTCTACTGGGTTAGAAGTTCAAGAAAAGTACAAGGGAAAAACAGCCTGTCCAGGATTGTTAATTCCTCTACATCAATCACATTCCTATCTTTCTGTCTTCTGTCATCATATTATTTATGACTTACCTCATAATTGGCCCTTAAATGGTCAGTCAACACTCCCTGTGACCTCGGCAGCTTTAAAACTGTATGGAACAGGTCTGCCCATTGACAGAGCAAAAATTAGTATTCATTTTTCATGCCAAAAATTTGCCATACACTGTACATACTCTTAGCGGAAAAACACAGACTTAAAGGAGTTTATCACATGAAAGAGATCAGGAGCTTATCCTGTGAATATCCCAGAAAAATCGTGTAATTATGTGAAACGATTTCATGCGATGTCATACAAAACCCGCCATTAAAGTGGCCACAAAAAAGCATTAACACACATCTTTTTACTTTCAGGATTTCAGCGACAATGCATTTCTGATATCGCTTTATTTGTGCAATTGCGTGTGATAATCATTTGTGCAATTACTCACCATTTTCACTTTGTTTTCATGCTGCTTTAAATGCCTTTTAATCCCTCTTTAATGCCAAAATTAGCCCCAGTGTGAAAAACCCCTTAGAATATTTACCAAGGAAGGTCAAAGAAGAAAGTGCAAAGGCAGACTTACTGCTAAACATAAAGAAAACAAAAATAATTACCATGGAGGATCTACATAAGTTCAAGCTAGATAATGAGGAAATCAAAATAGTTAAATAGTTCCCTTGGATCAAATATTGACAAGAATGGGGGTTGCAGTCAATAAATGAGAAGATGAACAGGAATGGGAAGGGCAGCCATGAAAGAACTAGATAAGATCCTAATGTATAAAGATATTCATCAGAGCCCTGAAGTCAGAATCATCCAAGTCTGGCCTTCCAGAAGTTTTGTATTTCCAGACTATTGGCCAAGATGGCTGAGATTTCTGGGAGCTGAAGTCCAAAAAGTCCTGGAAGACCAGAATTTGGGAATCACTGGTACAAGTCATTATATTTCCCATCACCATGTATGGGTGTGAGAGGTGGACAGTGGAAAAAGCTGACAGAAAATAAACTCATTTGAAATGTGGTGGTGGAGAGGCGTGCTGAGGACACCACAGAAAGCCAGAAAGACAAAGGTCCTTAAACAGATCAAGTGTGAAATTTACTTGGAAGCAAGGATGATGAAACTGAGGTTGTCATACTTTGATCACATCATGAGAAGACATGGCTCACTAAAAAAGATGATAATGCTAGGGAAGGTAGAGGCAATGGAAAGAGAGGAAGACCACATGCCAGATGGAGAGCCTCAATCAGGGCGTCATGGACTTGAATACACAAGACCTAAGCAGAGCAGTGGGTGACAGGGCAACTTGGAGGTGTCTCATCCACAGATTCACCATGAATCAGGGCTGACTCAAGTTAACAACAACAAATGTCCAGCTATAAAGGTTGTACATACATAGCCGTATGTGACATTCATTCATATACAGCGCACCTGTGTCATACGTGGCTTTCAACTTATGCTGAAAGCCCTGTGCTGGAAGAGGCAATGGCGCATGTCCCATGTGCACAAGCCCCGGCTTGAGCATTCACGATATTTCCCATATGTGGGGGGTGGTAGTGGTGGTCTGGAACAGATCCCCTGCGTAAGGGAAGGGCCCACTGTATATGTTTATATAAGTTTATGCATATGACTTTATGTAAAAAAAAAGTGTGTTGTAATGCACGCTACTACATGGAAGCTGCATTAATTTCTCTACATAGTTGCACTTTTCTGTTTTGAGGAATAATGTCTGAACCAGCACACTGAGGCCAAGTAAAGAATATATAGTGAACAGAGACCCTGAGATTTGCTTTGTGTTTCCCATAGCTTTACAATGTTATTTTTGGGACTAAAATTCCCAAAACTGAAGGTCTTGCTGGCTGAGGGATTTTAGGAGATATGGTCCAAAAATGTTTCTCAGCTCACATATTGACTACTGACCACATTGCACGTTATGCTATAGTATTTCTTCCACCTGTGTCTGAACAAGTCCAAAATACTTAACTGCCTTGGTCAAAGGACAGGATGAAACCCCTTCTCCCTTTCCAGTTACAGAATGGGACAGCATTATCCACCATGCTTGAGAATAGTATGCCAATTAGGGGTAAGAAAAGATGCTGTGATGCATACACCCCTCTCTTCCAACTGTAAAGAAGGATGAGGGAGGGCTCAGGGGCTATGCCAAAAGACTGGTGGTGGTGCCACCAGCATGTGCTGCCTCAGGCAAATTGCCTCACTCTGCCAAATGGTAGGGCCAGCCCTCCTCATCCCTCTCCATTTA
>NC_056522.1:256035910-256051263 GCF_019175285.1 Sceloporus undulatus
TTGATGATTTTTTAAAAAAAGGTTAATATAAATGCATGTTTCTTAGGCATGATCAAAATGGAGGACATTTTGGCATTATTCCTAGACAGATGGCAGAAATGTACTTCCCTTTCTGGCCAAACCACCCCCCTTCATTCCGTCATCATCACTATCATTTTTAAAACAAGGCAGACCCATTAGCATTAAAAGCACCAAAAAAATACACAAAAAAGACACTTTGAGGGAAATAAACCTTTGGAAATGGGCACCCACCTCCTCCTCCTCCTCTTCTTCCTCTTACTTCCTCCTCCTCCTCCTCTTCCTTATTGTCCTCTTCTTCCTTCACCTCCTCTTCTTCCTCTTACTTCTTCCTCCTCCTCCTCCTCCTCATCGTTGGTTGAATTTCGCACCAGGAAATGGTGCTTTCCCCTCCCCCTGGCCCAAAGGCCTATCCTCCTCAGTCCTCCTCCTCCTCCTCCTCTAAAGCTCACGGGCCAATGGCAGACTGGGGCTGGAAACAGGCCAGCCCCCGCTCTTCTGCCATTGGCCAGACAGCTTCGAGGACGTGTACTCCTTTTTAAGTCCCGCATGCGGGTGCGCAAGAGGGGTGAGCGCGCGCTGCTGCCGGCCACTGCCCTGGCAAGTGCCGCAGGTGGCGCAGCAGCTGCGCAGAAGAAGGAGGAGGAGGATTGGAGGAGGAGGAGGGCGGTGCGGCCGAGGAGGAGGAGGAGGTGAGTGGCCAGCCCAAACCTGGGATTTAGGGGGAACCGGGCCGGGGCGGACCAGGTTCCCCCTAAAGCATGATTGTCACGGGAGCCGCCGGTTATGGCATCCCTACATCAGGGACATGTCCAGGAAAGAAGAGGCACTGATTAATTATATTCAGTGTTTTCCCAATCTGACTCCTTTTTTGCTACTTTTGCTGTCAGAACACAAGTGATGGAACAGCATCAGCATCAGGTCTTTGTACCACTGCTTTGACGAGGCACCCAAAGGCAGATCTACAATATCCCAAGGCCACAGGACTAGGAGCTGAAGTCAAGGGTGGGGGGAAACCTGTAGTCCTTCAGATCTGCAGTTCCCATTATCTAACATCGCCAATGGTGACGAGTCATCTATCCACCCATCCCTTGTATATCCTGCCTTTCTCCCAATTAGGATTCATGGTATCTTAGAAAAAGTCATAAAACACAATAAAAACACATAGATAAAAATACAAAATTAGGATTTAGTGTATTGAGGTTTTATAGGTCAAACTCAACATTTTGAATTGTGCCTGAAAACAGCCAGAAAGCCAATGGATCTGTTTCAGCAAAGGACCTGTAACCAGCCTGTTAACAATATGGCCACAACTCTTTGGACCAGTTGAAGTTTCCAAACACTTTTCAAAGGCAGTCCCACATAGAGTGCATTACAGTAATCCAATCAGGATGTAAAGCATGTGCCACCATGAAAATATCAGATATCCCAAGGAATGGATGCAGTTAGCACATTAGCTTTAACTGTGAAAATGCACTTCTTGTCACCACAGAAATTTGAGATGCAGTCCAAAAATATCTTGAAGACTACTCATTCCCCATCTCCAATAAAAGTATTATTATTATTAAGTTATTATTAACAATTATTATTATTAGCAGTATTATTAACTGCTTTTTAATCCTTTTTTAGGCGTTTTAAATTGTTATAATATTGTGAATAGTCTAATTGTTTCTATGTTTATTTTTTGTATACTGCTAGCTAAATTGGTACCATTTATTAAACTGTAAGGTGCCTTGAGTCCCCATTTGGGGGGGGAAGGTGGAGTATAAATAAAGTTGCTGTTGTCATTAGATCCAGATAATTCTCTAATAAGATGCTTGGCCATTTTAGCTGAAGACTAGGTCTATGCCTTTTTTTTACAGTTTACATCAGGACCAAATGACATGGCTCCTGTCTGCACAGGCCAATTAAACTGGCCTCCTGTCATCCTCTCATTGGGTAGTTCAGACTAGCTACAGACTGGACGATGTCAGGCCCATTTATCACCAAACCTGGCGTATAGCCCCCTTATTACGAACTAAAATAAGTTCATTTGCTCTGTATCTTCCTGGACGATCTGGGGCCCTCCATTCTGATTCCAGATGGCTGTTTAAAATGTGTTCCACTTTGCTGCCCAGTGTGTCGAAGCTGCCACCCATCACTTACTCTGTTAGAACAAGGCACCCAGCCATGTGACCGTTGCTGAGTGTCTTGTTTGACCACACAGTGAGCAATGCATGGCAGTAGTGGGTAACAAAATGGGATGCGCATAAGAGCCCAGAATGGTAATGCAGGGGGAGATCAGTGCAGCTTTGGGGCCAGGATACTCCAAGTTGCCCCCCAAGTATCCTGGCTAATGCAGACAGCAGCTAGGTTTTCCACAGCAGTAGGATTTTTTATTTGAATAGCATAATAAGTGTATAGGGTACTTTACATATTTAGTTAAGACAGACTTCTGCTCCAAAGTGCTCATTTCCAGAACACATATAATATGGGAAACAAGAAATGAAGGGGAGAGAACTGCCATTTTACCTTTGACACAGTACAACCAGCAGTTCACAGTGACTACAAATGCGTGTTGCACTAAAGCTCCTATCTAGAGACCTACCCATCTGTGTGCTTTGTTGGGAATAAAACCAGCTACAACAAGAAGTGACTCAACTCAGCGGAGAGTCATGTGTCTGCAAACTGTCTGGAAAACTGTTATGCAATATCCTTGTCATCTTTTTGATGAGATAGGAAAATAGTTCATATGTCTTTACCTTTCAGTCTGAGAAGGAAAGGAAAGGGTTTATTTTGTGTAAGTTCATACAAATGAGATTCAAAGTACAATCCTATGCTAACATAAATAGTTGTAGTTTACTAGGTGAACCCTTGTTGTATATACAAAAGGTCCCAAATTGAATCCTTATCTTTCCGAGTATGGTTCAGGAATGTTTACATCTGAATCACCCAGATAAACGTGCATAACCTTCTTTTGATTATTATAAAACAAGCATCATCAGAAATGCAGATGGGATGCACTGGACAGGATGCTGGACTTTCACCAGTATAACTTGGCTTCAAATCTGTTCAGGGCTGTGAAACTTCATGCATGATCTTGAGCAAGTTCTTACTTTGCAGTGTAATCTACCTAATGGTGGCATTATGAGAATAAAATGGAATAATAACATCTTTACTCAAAGAGCAGGATGGAAAAGTGTTGGGGAGGTGGGATGAATAAAGGTATTCAGTATCAATATATGCTGGAACATTATCAAGCATATTTGGCTTGACTCTCCCAAGGCTAAATTGATCTGAACATGAATAATACAAGTAGAGACTTGAGGTGTTTTACAAATGCACAAATGTTATGGCATAGGTTTTCATGGACTACACTTTAGTTGCCAAGTTTGGAGAGGAAAACGGTTTGGACAACAAAATTCCCATCTGTAATCCAGAAAAAAAATTCTTGTTGAAGCTCTTATTAGTTGTATGTGCTGAAGTCAGCTGTAGTCTGCAGTCAGCTCATTGTATAATGATACCGTTTAATAATGTATCTTTAAGATACTGTGAGAATTTGTTTGTTTGTTTGTTTGCTGTGATAGATTAATATGGCTACCTAAGAATAAATTAAGGATGCTATACTTGTTCAGTTCCCTGCCCTAATTCAACACTTCCCTCCTGATCCAACTCCCACTAGTTAGCAGGAACACAGGTATACAGTACAAAAAAAAAATGATCACACCAGATATAAAAAATCCTTTTAAAATAAATCTTTATGTCACAGTTTATTAAGTTCTGAAAAAAGGCACTTTGAGTGGCTGTAGAAAGGAATATTTTTATGCTAAGTTCTGGGATTTGTCCACTTTTTTACAGTATCAAGTATGAGCTGATCAAGGTCAAAGTACATATGAAAGGAAAGAATGTCCAAACATAGAGACAAAAGTCATTAACTCTAGACATGCTGTTTGTTACAAGGGCTGCTCTGCCTTGAAAGTAAACATCAATTACTATTGTTTTATCTTCTTCCCTTCCCACCTCCCATAATCAATTTATTCCCTTCACCCAACTGTTTAAAACAGACAAATAAACACAACCCTTACTGTTTTGATCTGGTGTTGCTTTCCCTTCACCCCTATATAAGCCTAGCCTACACTCATAGTAGCTGTTGATTCTTTGGTTTCAGTTCCTCATTCATTTCTAATTTCAGTTACATTTACTCAATTAAACATTAACCCATTTTTAAACAGAGTTGGTTATCATCCTGGCCAAAAATCATTGTATATATCCACATTTTGACAATTAGAAATTTCAGAGTTTGTTTGCCCACCCCTCCCCACAAACTTTCAATTATTACTCTGCTCTCTCACTTCCTGGACTTGACTCCCTCCTTCTCTGAATTTATGCATTTTAGGTCCAGGGTACTGGTTAGAAGGTGTCTCAGGCAGCACTGAGTTCTGGAGTTGTTGTTCCATAGTTCCCTTGATCCTCCACTAGATGTTCATTTGACACCTCCTGGTAACCTCTGGTCTTGTACCGACGAATTCTGTAAACTAAAGCAATGGTCATTGCCAAGACAGCAATCACTGCCACTGAAATTCCGGCAATGGCACCTGCTGATGGTCTTGAGCTTTTCTCACCCTGTAAAAGAAAAGCCATCTGCTTCTCATCTGTGGCATTGGCCAACCGCCAAATCCCACTCTGGCGCATTTTCACCCAGGCCAGGCTACCCTCGGTGCGCACTAGGATGGTTTCAGGAAGATTGCTACCTGAGGACGGTGAGCGCAAGAAAGGTGGTAGTCTGACAGGGGCTAATTGCTGAGCAAAGAGTGTCCCAGCCTGTAAGCAGTAGAGGATTTCACAACCGTCACTCATGTAGGCCTTATGTTGACTATGTCCAGCTGGGCATTTCATGGGATATTGCGTGGAGGAGTCCTGGTAGAAAAAGTCCTGGAGGATCCCAGGACTCTGTCCCTTCAGTAACCCGGCCAAAGGGTTACCAGATTCACAGCTAAAGAAGCCACCAAAGGGCACTGCAAAGCGGGTTCCCATCTCATAGTCACTGCTGACACACACCTTTAGGTTATCAAAAAGTACCAGTGGGAAGAAGTAAGCTGGGCAAGCATAGTTGCTGGTAATGGGGTTTTCATTCCCACTGCTATATAGTCCTCCAAAAAGGAATCCTGAATTCTGAGGCACTGAGCTTGTAGCGGCACACCAATAGGCATTGAACTTCACTGTAGTGGGGTAGTAGCGGATGCCACACACTCTGCTGCAGCAGGAAAATACAAGCCAGCAGGAATGGCACTGCTCATGGCACTCTGTCTTGGGTTTGCTAGTGGTGCGTTGCTCTCCATGCAGCAAGACGGCAGTAAAGTTAGTTGGGCAGGAGTAGCCCCCAGTCAGTGGGTTCTGGATCTGGTATGAATGGCAGAGCTCCTGTGTGTCCTGTCCAGATACACCATGACACTCCTGGAAGACGCCACCAAAGGTGAAGTTAGTGTTGGAGCTTTGACATGACCCATCATCTACGTTGGCTTGGAAGTTGAAGTTGCTAGAATCAGGCTTGACACAGCCTGGGTGGGTATTCACAGCATAGTAGAGGCGGATAGCGTTTTCAACCATAGCCGCGACTCGTGTAACTGTAGGTTCTGGTAGTTCTGGCAAGGCCTCGGCTGTGATGAAAAATGGCAGAGGCAACCCAGACTTGCCTATGGCCACTAAGCCATTAGGGATGCCTTCTTGCCACTTCTGGAGGGTGATGCCAGGGTAGAAAGGCACACTGCCCCAGCTCTCAAGTGTGGAGTCCACAGTGTTATCCAGGTAACCTTTTGTCAGATCATCTGAGACCTGTGTGGAAAAATTGATTCCTACATTCACCTTGTTGAAAAAGGTGGCAGAGGCTGAGGCAGTGATACCTGCTTTCTCAGACTCCTTGTCCAACACAAAACTGCGCTTCACCTGGTCCTCCTGGATTAGGCTGGCTCCAGCCTCTACATTTGTAAGCACATGGGTGCCATAGTTAAGAACCAGCATCTCTGCAAGATATTCAGCAATTCGGCTCTGGTTGTTCTCAAGTTGGTTGCCGATGGTTAGTAGCTGATGACGGAAATCCTTGTCCAAGGTGAAAGAGGGCTGGGATTTCACAGAATAGATGTGATATCGCACTTGCACCCGTGTGGTGACCGTCTCATCATAGACATTGTGCATCTTAGTCTCCTGAGAGCTGACTGAGAACTTGCCATTCAGCACAGAAAGGAAGGAAGCCTCTGCATTGATGGATGTAGCGAAGGCATCTGTGTAGCTCAGCCAGTCCTCAATGAGCTCTGAGTGAATTTCCACTTTGCTCTTCTTGAGCGGCACCACATGAACATCATTGGGAATGAGGTATTCACCATCTTCTGTGGTCCGGCACTGGGAGTAATTCAGACTCATCACCATTCCCATGTCCACATTGCGTAAGTTGTCCCAGCCACCCCCTGGCAGCACTTCCAGCACTTTTTCCTTGGAGCCTTGTAGTTTACAGGCCTTGAACGCTACATCTTGAGCCCTCCCATCCTCCGCCCTCAGGAGAAGCAGGAGAGGCCAAAGCCAAAGAACCATGCTGGAGGGAAGGTAAAGTAAGGCAAGGCAAGGCCGTGCCACTTACTTGTGAAGTCCTGAAAAACAACAGGGAATCTTGTTAATTCAAAGGCAGCAAAAGTATAGTGGCATGAGCTTTTGTTGTCTGAAATCCACTTCACCAAGTACACAAGGGGTTGCCTTCAGAGGCTGAGTTGGTAAGTATATGCACAAACAAGGAAGGAAATGTGTGTGTTTGTTGGGGTGGGTGGGGTGGGTCTGAAATAGTAAATAACTACAAGTAGAATTTTTGAGAATCCAATTACAGCTTAAATTTACTCAAAATAAACAACAGCTATTCACAACAATAGTAATAGCTGATATCATGGTCACCTTCTTTTGTTAAGGACTGACTGTTTAGTTTGTTGTTGATGTGCATCTTCAAGTAATTTCTGACTTATGTTGACCCTGAGACAAACCTATCGTGGAGTTTTCTTGGCAAGATTTGTTCAGAAAAGGTTTGCCATGGTCTCCTCTGAGGTTGAGAGAATGTGACTTGCCCAAGGCAAGGCAATGGGTTTCATGGCTTAGATGAGAATTGAATCTTGGTCCAGTGTGCCGTAGTGGTTTGAGTGTTGGACTATGTCTCTGGACTTCAGCACTCAAACTGCTACACCACAATAGACTGTTTAGTAGGACACACAAAAAAGCCAGGGAGCTTGGAAAATTTATTTATGTATTTATTTAGGACTATAACTTTCAGAACCTCCCGGCCAGCATGGCCACAATCCCAAGTCCTGTGCCAGAATAGGCTAGGTGGTAAAGCTGATAGTACTCCTGCATTTTTAAGACCATGCTTCCAACAGGCTTAGATACTGCGGGAAGGGGGGGCAGCTACAGCATCAAGCACCCAACCACCAGCACTGTTTCTCTGCTGAAAATGTGTGTCTTTTCGGCTGATATTTGCTTTCAAAATCAAATATGGTGGGTGGGTGAGGGGAAAAGTTCCCAGGGAGCCCCCACCAGTCATTTGTGCCAAGAATACTGAGCTAGAGGACACCAATCTAAGTTGGCTTCCTTTGCTCCTCCATCTTCTGCCCCCCAAGATCCAGAAGGACCTTGATCCATGTTAGACCCACCGTCTGAGACCCAAAGCAATATTTTCTCCCAACCTCGCCGGCCCCACAAAACAACAACAACAAAAACCCAGGTCCAATTCCTCAAAAGCAAAAGAACGTCATGATGAGTCTTCTGGTCCTCACTAAGGGTGACCAGAGGACCTCCTTCTCCAGGTCTGGTCCTCCATTCCAACCTTCATTCTAGGAAAAAAGCTCCATTTTGAGCCTGACTATGAAGCATAGATTTATATTTATTTCTAGGAGTGTTCTTAGCTTTTATTTGGGAACATCCTACATTTTTCCTTGAAGGCCCTCCAGTTCCACCTTCTGTCCAGGAGGAACTGCCAGATGCCCTCCCTTTCAAGCATGACCAAGAAGCTTGTCTTTACCATTCTGTGAGGGTTTTGAGCTTTTCCTTTGTGGAAGGCCCTCCCTTTTTAATGGCATGTCCTCCATTTTGCGGTGCCTTGTCCTCCTTGGAGGTGAGGACCCCTGGCCACCCTGCCCTCCCTGAACCACCCATTCCTCTGCAAGACCCAGCAGGGCAATGAAGTCTTTTACCTGGCTTGAGCCTGCAGATCCTTTGCTGGCTTTCTTCTTCCCTGGCAACACAAGTATTTCTTTCTTTAAAATCTTTCTCTCTCAAAAGCCCAAGTCAGCTAGTTCTCCACCTTGAGTACTGTATCTCTTTTGCGAGAGGAAGTCACTGATTTGAAAAAGAGGATCAGGCAGCAGGGGGGCAGGAAGGAGAAGAGAAGATCTTTTTTGTTTGGTCTCATGTCATTGTTGGAGGCAAACCCCCTGCTGGGTGTTTCCTTTCAGACCTCAGGGGAGTGTGAGATGAATCACGGGTCATCTGATTTCTTGCAGCCCTTGCTGGGAGAAAGGGAAGCCCAAACCTTCCTTGAAAAGTCCCTTCTGCTACCCTCCATGCTGCCTTCGGACCGTCCTTGGGTCTTTCCCCATCCCTTGGGTCTCCATTGCACTGAGATCTATTTCCAGCCCACCTGAAATTTCCAGCTAGAGGCAAAAACGAAAATGAAACAACCTCTATCCAGCAGGATCAAAGTGCCAAACCAGTTTGCTTCAAATAAAGATTAAAATGGGGAATTCCTAGCCTTGATTGGCATCACCTTTATGGCAAAGTATGCTTGGGCCTTGCAAAATTTAGAGAGTGCTTTTGCTTAGTGAGAGTCAGGGTAGTACAGTGGTTAGGGAGTTTGGAATCTTGAATTCATAGAAGTCTACACAAGCTCCTGCTGCCAACTTCTCTCTTTCAGTTAATCTCAAAGGTGCTACAAAATCCTTCACAGATATATCTTTGAATTCCAGAGTTCTTGGAATGTACTTTATCACATGGGGGAAAATCGGGGATTTAAACAGGCATTTCCCGGGGACATTCACACAATTGCGGCAAAGATTTTCATACACATTGCACTTAGGGAGGACTTATCCCGGGAAGAACCAGGAATGCTCCAAGAACAAATCATTCAGAGGATTTCCTTGTGAATGATTTGTTGCTGGAGCATTTCTGGTTCTTTCCAGGATAAGTCCTCTCTAATCACAATGTTGTGTGAAAATCTTCACTGCAATCGTGCAACTGTCCCCAGAAATTGTCTGTTTAACCTCCCCGATTTTCCCGATGTGATAAAGTCCTCTGTGCGCGTACTTTCAAGTTGCCTGGACTTAGGACAACCCCATGCATTTCATAGGGTTTCCTTAGGGAAGGAATACTCAGAGGTGGTCTTGCCCGTTTCTTCCTCTGAAGTATAGTCTACAGTACCAGGTATTCTTTTTTAACTTTTAAAATAAAATTTATCGATATCAAACAATCACACAATCTCACTATTACAACAATTCTATTCATTTATTTATTTCATTTGTATGCCCCCTTTCTCCCAGAAGGAACTCAAGGCAGATCACACATAAAAACATTTTAATAAACATTACAATAAAAATTCAAAACAGTTAAAATCAGCTAAAACCAGTATAAAAGCACATAAAAATATACAAAAGATAAAAGACACAACAGTCACCTCCCTTTCCTTATAAACAACCCACCCTCTTCCCATTCCTTCATAGTACATAATTGAAATGCTGCTCTGTCAAATGTCTACATCTGCAATATCCATTCTGCTCCTTTACATATTATTTTAATCATAATTATCTAATTATTAACCAAAAATGGAACTTGATTGTTCAGTGGTTTAAATTCACCATTGACACATAAAAGTAACAAATGGCTTCCACATGATACCAAAAAAGTCTTTTTTTTATATCTCCTTTTGCTAGTCTTACTTTATAAGTTAACATCTACAATAGGGGTATACTCCATATTTTGTTTAGCCAATTCCTAATTGATAAATTTTCTAACTTCTTCCATATTCTGACAATTTCTAGCCTTGCTGCACATAACAGAAATGATATGAGGTCTTTATTCGATAAATCCTTATTCTCCACTTCAAATAGAGATATAATTAGTAATGCTCCTCTAAAATAGACTTCCTTATTCACTATTTGACTTATATAATAATAATAATAAAAATTTTATTTATATACCACCCTTCTATGAACCAGGGCGGTGTACAACATAAAATCATATACAATACATACAATGAAAACAGCTAATACATTAAAAACATCTACATTAAAATTAAAACATTCTAGCCAGCATGTCACTGCTGACATAGAGGGGGGGAAGAGACTAATTGAAGCCTGTGTCAGGGAATGCTTGTGTGAACAAGAGAGTCTTCAGCTCCTTCTTGAACTGGACCAGGGAGGTGGCCGAGCGGAGCTCAATGGGCAGAGAGTTCCAGAGGGTCGGGGCCAAGATGGTAAAAGTCCTCCTTGATGTGGAGGCTAGTCTGGCCCCTGGAACCCTCAATAGCTGTTGCCCAGATGTTCTGAGAGTGCGGGGCGGATTATATGGGGAGAGGCAGTCCTCAAGGTATCCTGGGCCCAAGCCATTTAGGGCTTTATAGGTAATAACCAACACCTTGTATTGTGCCCGGAAGTGAATAGGCAGCCAGTGCAGATCTTTGAGTACAGGTGTTATATGACTGGCCCTGGATGTACTAGTGACCAGTCTGGCTGCCATGTTCTGTACCAATTGTAGCTTCCAGGTTTGGTACAAAGGTTGCCCCATGTAGAGCGCATTGCAGAAATCCAATCGAGAGGTTACCAGAGCATGTACTACCGTTTCAAGGTCCCTCCGGCACAGGTAGGGATGCAGCTGGCGAATCAGCCGAAGCTGATAACAGGCGCTCCTGACCGTCGCATCCACCTGAGATGTAAGGTGGAGCGACAAATCAAGGAGCACCCCCAGACTGCGCACGGAGTCCTTCACAAGAAGCGTGATCCCGTTCAGGACAGGTGGAACCACCGCCATCCCTGGGCCAGGAGAACCTATCACAAGCACCTCCGTTTTCTCTGGATTCAGACTGAGTCGGTTTTCCCTCATCCAGCCCATCACCGACTCCAGACAGGCCACGAGAGGAGAGATGCCATCCTCATTCACTGCATCAGTCGGAGACATAGAGAAGACTATTTGGGTGTCATCAGCGTACTGATAACCCCGCACCCCATGTCTCCGGATGATCTCTCCCAGCGGATTAAGAGATTAAGCTCTTATTCATCTAAGAGCTTAATCTCAAAATATTTAAACCTCTGGACACGTTAGCCACATGTGGCTCCAAACAATCCTGGTATTCATGGAGGTCTCTCATCCAAGTACTAACCTGAGTTGACCCTGCTTTGCTTCTAAGATCAGCTGGAAGACCAGGGTTCAAATCCTTGTTCTGCCACAAAAATGCACTGGGTGACCTTGGCCAAGTCACACTGTCAGCCTCAGAGGAAGGCAATGGCACCCCCCCCACACACACACATACACACACTTAAAATCTTGCCAAGAAAACTCTGTAACAGGGTTGCCTTAGGGTTGTCATAAATTAGAAATTACCTGAACACCTAAAATAACAAAATTTCCTTCTCCATCCATCCATTCACAGTTAACAAAGCATGCTATATGCTCCATCTTAACTTTTCATCTGAGAAGTCAAGAGCGAGTATGACTGGATTTTGGAGATCCAATTTCCATTGATGAAACTCACTGGGCGACCTTAGGCTATTTCAACTCAGTCTCTCTCTCTCTCTCTCTCTCTCTCTCTGGCTGATCTACTTTACAGGGTTGTGTTGTTGTGTTGAGAATAAAATGGGATATACAAGGAGAGCCATGTTCACTGACTGAAACTCAAGAAATGAAGAAAAGGTTATAAATGCAACTGAAAGCACAGTTACATAAAGGATGGAAAAAGCAAGAAGCAAGCTTATAGATAACTAATTGAAAGGGTATGGATGGAGACATACAGGATTGCAAAGGGAGTATTTTTTTTGTGTTGCAAATGGATGGTTACATTTCCTGTGCTGGACTTTGAGAATCTTCCAGTAGCCATATGGTCAGAAAGAGGAGGTGCCAGCCTGCAAGAGATATCACTCCATGCCACCTGAAGAAAAACAGCAAAATGCAGGCGTATGACTAGCATCTTCATTTTCCCCCCCTGTATGGTCTTTAACACCTTGCCTGATGAAGAAGCCAGTGGAGCTTCAAAAGCTTTAAACATTTATATTGTGCATTTTGGTTAGTCCAATAAAGATGTTACTGGTAGATTTTTTATGTTGTCGGATTTCTGTATGGCCAGCATGGCTTCCCCAGATGTGATAGAGATACTCGCTTCCATTTGATGAAAGAGTTGCCCTTTGTGGTTACAATAATCCCATGAAGGGCCACTATTGAAGACTTGCCAAGAGGTGAAATACCAACTGGCAGTCTCCCAGGGTAGAGCTATTGCTTGTCAGGGAAGTCCAGTTCTTAGTCTGCAAGCTGATAGTAACAAGATCTTAAACAGCTCAAAATGAGTTCCCCAATGGGACTGCCCTTGGAAACAAACATTTAACGTTTGAAGGCTTGCTTAGTGCTTGACTTCAGAGGTAGCTTCACACTCGTTTCAGCCATCAGCCAGCATTTGCCTGAACAACACTGACAGATCCATCAGCCCTGGGATATCCAGTCTTCCCTGATAGCGGTGTTAAATGACAAGCAGGCAGTGGCTGGCAGCTGGTGGCTTCCATATCGGTGCAACTCAGTCTCACTGCAAATGATAAAGGTGGAATCCAAGGTTCCAAATCTGTTTGGGGGATAGGGTTCAGCACTTTGGCTCACTCCTTCAAAGTATGGACTAACTCTGGAGCAGAAAAACATGGAAGCTGCTAAGTGACTTCCATGTCAGTGGTTCTGTAGATCCACTCCAGGGTTTAGTTCCAACTGTAAAGAAGTGATCGAAGGTGCTGAACCTATTTGCAACACCTTGTGTAAAGGGGCTCCTTTACACCTTGGACTAAAATCTGCCTGGAATCACTGCTCCACTACCACTGAAAGCAGATGAGATGTGATAGCAGTCAACACAGGGTTCTGTCTTATGCGTTTATTATTTGAATAGTCACATTTATATCTTGCCTTTTCTCCAAGTGACATTCATGGTCCTTCTCTTTCCCACATTTTTCTCACAACACTGTGAGAGAGGCTGAGAATGTATAACACCCAAGAAAACTCAGGCCTGTTACAGACTGCCAAAATAAAGCTGCTTCAGGTCTCTTTGGAGATATGCTATTTAAATGATGCATCGGTCCTAAGAGTCCGGAGGTCGCACCAAAGCCACACTCCATTCCTAAGCACTGGAGTGCAGCTTTGGTGCAGCTTCCGGATTCTTAGGACCCATGCATCATTTAAATAGCATATTTCCAAAGAGACCCGAAGCAGCTTTATTTTGGTAGTCTGTAACAGGCCATAGTGTGTTTTATGGGTCAATGTAACCTGGAATCCAAATTTCTCAAGTCCATCACTTTACAAATCAAGTGATCATACAAATATGGATGCTGTATTGCTATGGATGTTGCCTCTCCAACACCATCCTGTTTCACACCTGGCCTTTTCCTTTCTGAATAGGAATCTGGTCAGTGTGCATTAATTCTGTTAGTGGATTTTGTTTTGTTTTGTTTTAAATCTGACACAGTGTGGTGGCAATGTTTTCATTTGACTATGTAGGATCAGATCATACAGCTATTTGGCTTAGGCCCATCATGGTGGCCTGAATATAAGAAGAGATGGGCATTATCATCTAAAATTCTAAAAGGAAATATTTGACTGAGCCTTTTTTTTACAGCAGAGTTTCCTTCTTGTGGGATTTGGCAATATTTCTTTTATGCTGGATTGCAAAAGATGCTCAGTGTACCCCCACAAAAGACAGAATTTGACCTGGAGTCTGTGCAGGAAGATGGCAACATCGCTCATTCAGCTTGACCTTCTAAGTATGGAGCACCCACAGACTTGGCACACATATTGTATTCTTGCACATTATTACCAGAGAAGGAGTTATATAGCTCTTGTAACACATTTTTTTCTAAGAGCTGCCCACAAGTCTGCAGAAGAACTATCAAACTATTGTTCAGCATCTCACTTATGTTGCGTGGATGGATTGTTTTGGTAAAAACATCGCCCATAGTCTGGCAGCTTCTAATTTCAAAGTTGAGCATAAGTTTTGTCTAATGAGCCAATCTGGAAACAAATGCCTAATAGCCTGCCAAAGGGAAATAAAAAGGGAACTTGTCTTTGCCTTGTGTAACCCACACATAAATCTCACATAAGTCTCACCATTAGCTGCCCCCTCCTTGCTGGAGGAATTGTGTGTTTCACATAAATACGTCCTTGTGTAACTCTTGATATTTTCTCCCCATGCACTTGATAATCAACAATACTCAGGATATTTAAGCCTGGAAGTAGTTTCTGTTAAAGAAAATCAAGAAGTTCAGTGTGGAACAAATGGCAGCATTAGCAAACATAATATTCATACTTCTATCATGGCTAGGCTGAGGTTGTTTTTTAATATCAGGTATATAGTTTAAAAGTGTATAATCATCTGTTACAAACATAGTACAGTTGGCCCTTTGTGTCCATGGATTCTTTATCCATGGATTCCTTATTCACTGATTCAAGTGTCCATGGCTTGAACATATTTTTTAAAAAGTATAAATTCCAAATAGAAAACCCTGTTTTTGCCATTTTATATAAGGGAGACCATTTAACTATGCCATTGTATTTAACGGGACTTGAGTATGCATGGATTTTGGTATCCACAGGGGATCCCGGAACGAAGCCCAAGTGGATAACAAGGGCTCACTGTAACACACTTCCATCCCTCCTAGCCAGTATAGGCAATAATGAGGGATGATGGGAGTTGTTGTTCAACAACATCTGTAGGGTTGCAACATTCTTCCTTCCCCCTCCTAAAGAGAAGTCCTAACTAATGTATTTTCCTAGCCCCCGCCCTTACAACGGACAATCTGGTAGCAGCTTCCCCTCACTGCACTTGCTTCTTGTTCACTGGATCCAGACTTACTGAAGGAATTCCCCTAGCTTATGGAGGAAAAAAAAATCAGAAACATAGGTTATATTTGCTCTGCATGCTTCTTCTGACAAGTTTTGTGGACATCCAAAAACTCAAAAAATACATCAATGAACACTGAAAGTCACCTACTTTTCATTCACTAGTATAATCCCAATGCAGTCGTCCTCATCCAACCCTGATAATAATAATAATAATAATAATAATAATAATAATAATAATAATAATAATAATAATA
>NC_056522.1:256051273-256073806 GCF_019175285.1 Sceloporus undulatus
GGTTTTATTTATATACCGCCCAATCACTGGGAATCCGAGCGGTTTACAATAGAGGGGATAACAGACAGTTCCGTGCCCACAGGCTTACAATCTAAAAGACACGACACAAAAGGAGAAGGGAATGGTGAGGGGGGGGAGGGAATCAGGTCCAGCATTCTTCTCTCCCTCTGAGGCCTGGACCAAGGCAGATGGACCGGAGGGAGGGCTCTTCTTCTTCAGGCTAGCCCCTGATGGAACTGGGCCAGCCTTCTCTCTCCCTCAGAGGCCGAACGATGACAGTTAGGGAGGGAGGAGCCTCCTTCTTCAGGCCAGCCCCTGATGGTACTGGGCCAGCCTTCTCTCTCCCTCAGAGGCCGAACGATGACAGTTAGGGAGGGAGGAGCCTCTTTCTTCAGGCTAGCCCCTGATGGTACTGAGCCAGCCTTCTCTCTCCCTCAGAGGCCGAACGATGACAGTTAGGGAGGGAGGAGCCTCCTTCAGGCCAGCCCCTGATGGTACTGGGCCAGCCTTCTCTCTCCCTCAGAGGCCGAACGATGACAGTTAGGGAGGGAGGAGCCTCCTTCTTCAGGCCAGCCCCTGATGGTACTGGGCCAGCCTTCTCTCTCCCTCAGAGGCCGAACGATGACAGTTAGGGAGGGAGGAGCCTCTGTCATCATGCCAGCCCCTGATGGTACTGAGCCAGCCTTCTCTCTCCCTCAGAGGCCGAATGATGACAGTTAGGGAAATCCATTTGGGGGTTCTGTTAGCATTCACATGCAAAGATCAATAGGTAGCACACTTTGAATTTACTAGTTGAATATTCGCTTGAATAATATTCATAATGAACTGCCTCTACTTCCAAAGTCCTCATCCTTGCTGCCTTTCCCTTAAAAGTCACCAATCTCTTTGTGTTGAAAGAGAAGGTCTGTAGGGATCATCTACTCTACTCAGTGTTGGTTGGGTATGAGTAGAACTCTTTCCATGAACAGGGACTCTGATAAAGAAGGTTCCTAGGCATGTGGGGTGTTCTATTCATATACTAGCACTAGCAAATAGAAGCAGAAGAAAACTGCAGATGTCCTCAGTCAATATAGGGAGGTTAGGGGTAGAATATTTAGCATTTAAGTGATCACACATTCTGTGCAGAATGTCTAAAGAGGGCTAGATATATATGTTACAGCTTGCTGAATGTTTACCTGGGTGCAATAATGCAATTTGTAAAATGGGCAGGGGAAAACAAGCAAATTGTAGTTGCCACTTTTTCATCTATAGCAGGCTTTTTGTCTCACGAAAGGCAGAATTTTAATAACAATGAGGATTTCCACAGCATGCAAGTACAGCAGTGACTATTTGCTCATCACGCCGGTATTAAAGGCATGTAGGAGCTATGTCAGAAGTAAAAAAAGTTGGTAACTCTGAAAATGAGGTTAAATAATGGGTAGTGGTAATGACTACATTTTAACCAGATTTAAACTCAAATGACCAATGATTCCCCCAAAAATAACAACTCTGATCCCGTATCCTGACTAATTCAGTCCTGTTGAACAGAAAACAGTTCAATACAGTAACATCCCAAATCCACAAACCAATGACACCTTTATTGGACCAACCAAAATGTATAAAATATATGTTACAAGCTTTCAAAACTCCACTGGCTTCTTCATCAGGCAGAGGTGTTGTAAAAATGATACAGGAGAGAAAAAAATATGTGATGTTAGTCAGAGGCCTGCATTTTGTCACAATGTTGGCAGTGTTGTTCTGAATATGAAGGGTTATCTATGTAGGTAGGCCACTCCTCCTTCTGGCCATGTGGTACTGGGGGATAAAGCATTTTAAAGTCCAGAAAATTTAAATTCCATTAGCAAAAAATGTTTTACCTTTGTTGGAGGTAGAAGCCTCAAATAATAAAGTCCCAGTCCACTGGCTTCCTCTTTTTTGCAGGTACAGTAATATGTGGTTACTTCACATCCAGGAAACATATTCAGCAGGGCAAGTATGCTGACCGTTTAGCAAAGTACGGTAACTCCAAAATCCACACAACAGTGATACATTTATTGGGCCAACCAAAATGCATAATATATTGCTATATGGCCAACACGGCTAACCCTAGATATGTCTTTAGAATATAGTTCACATAGTTTCACTAATATTTATCCCCACGAACAAAGAAATGTTCCTTGAACTGTAGATTGCCGGGTAGACAAAATACAGTGGAGATTGGGGAAAGATATGTACAAAAGCGGGAATGGGAATAAGAGGTGTTTTATTACAGCATCACCTACTGGCAGAAGTTGTGAAAAGCAAGGAACTTGCATTTTGCATTATCTGAATTCACACTTTTATGTGTGTTGAATCAACAACATGACAACTCCGCCTCCATCTCTAGTGTCACTCACTTCCCTTGGTGAATGAGTCAGAAGAGAGGTGCCCTTACGCCTGGGCTCGTTGTTGTTGTTGCTGGCGTGCAAATGCTTCTCGGCATGGGATATTTAAACCGGGGAAATCCCTGTGTCTTTTTGGAAAAACCGGGGCCAGGCCAAGTCATTTTTGACTTCTGGTGACCCTAAGACGACCCAGTTACAAGGTTTTATTGGCAAGTTTCTTCAGAGGGGGTTTGCCATTGCCATCCTCTGAGGCTGAGAGAGTGTGACTTACCCAAGGTCTCCCAGTGGGTTTTTATGCTCAAACGGGGAACTGAACCCTGGAATCCAGACTCATAGTCCAACATTCAAACCACTATGCCAGTGGTCCCCAAACTGTGTTCTTTAAGGGATTTTGGACTTCAGCTCCCAGAATCCCAGACTGTTGGCCAATAAGGCTGAGGCTTCTGGGAGATGAAGTCCAAAATCTCTTAAAGGGCACAGTTTGGGGGCCACTGCACTATGTCATGCTGGCTCTCCAATGCCTAGGCACACACTACAAAATTGGGGCTTCTTTTAAATGAGTTAAAAAAACAATATCCATTAAAAGAGCTGGGTCTTACTGACCCAGCAAGCACACATGACACTTCAAAGAGAAAAGTAAAATTTTATGCCATACTAAATTCAAACAAAAGCTAAATTCACCCTGATAATATATCATACAACATATTCCAGCACAGTAGGTTGTTTGCTACACATCAGGCAGGATCTGTTGGAGATGTTAAAAGGATCTTCTGTATTCTTAAATTGAGGACCAAATTTTATTTCTCTTCTTTTATTGTCTCTTATTCCCAGCAGGCCAGGGTCCATTGAAAGTGGGGCCTGGGCATCCTAAATGGATACTCTTCTTCACATAACTTGGGAAGAAAATATGTGGATGACTGACTCAAGCAACATCATGCGCACATGGCTCTTCACTGCTTGGCTTTTTATTGCTGAAGAAAGTGTGGTGCAAATGTTGGCACCAGTTTTATTTATGTATGCCTGTTTGGTTGTTCTAATAAAGGTATTACTGAAATGCAGACTTTGTTTTATGGTCATTATGGTTACCCCTCCATTTGAATACATTTGTTCTGTTATGGAAGGTTTCAGCCTTTCTTTCCCATATTAGAAGTGAGAATCATATGGCTCTCCATCCGTACGTTGTTAGATTGCTGGTCTCATTATTACATTGCCAACATAGCAAATGGTGAGGAGGGCCAGATAATTCCTACCCTTGCTTTAGACATGGCAAGTGAGCAGTTTCAAGCAGCATATTTTGAGCACCATTGCTGCATTTTTGAATGTATGGGCAGGGAGAAGTGTTCTTGACATTGGCAAAATGATTTGGTTGACTTTAGGCACTGTTATGTGCCTTGACTTGGACCAGTGAGGATATCATTTGCTGCTTTGCCCCAGGCAGCAAAATATGGCGCAAAACTATTGTTATTATATACTGCAACAAATTAGCATAGCTCTCTCTTGTGAAGTTTCGAATGCTTGCATCATGTGCATTTTGTGCATTTTGGTTGGCCTAATAAAAGTGGGTGTTGTTTTTATTAAGCAATACTGTAAATGCAAATTGTTCCCAACTTTAGTCCTCCAAATGGTTTGGACTTCGACTCTCAGAAACCCCCACCAGCTTAGCCAACAGTCAGTGATTCTGTGAGTTGAAATCCAAAAACCTGAAAAACCTATGTTCTGGAACCACTAAGACATTGCTGCTCAGTGAGCACATGTGACTCAATTACCTGTTTTTCAGACAGCTAAAAAAAACATCCTAAGGCTTTTTCTATGAGGCTAAAGCTGATGATTTGATTGTATTTCAAACTTGTGCAAATAAAGAGCTGGGGGGTATATCAATGCTGCATAAATAATACAGTTTGACACCACTTTAAGTGCTGTAACTCCGTTCCATGGAATCCTGGGTTTGTAGTTTTTTAAAAAAATCTTGGCTCTGAAAGAGTGCTGGTACTTCACAAAACTACAAATCCCAGGATTCTGTAGGAGGGAGTCATGGCAGTGAAAATTGTGTCAAACAGCATTATTAGAGGCAAATGTTGAAAGTTTTTGTGGGATAATTTAAGTTTCCTAGAGCTTCAGCTTTTGTAAAAGAAACAAAAATATTGAATATCAAAAATGTCAAAGCCAAGCCTGTTAGCGTCTAGCTTTAAATCAGCAGAGTAGCGGAAATATGCCTTTGTCCAACTATGCCTTCCTAAGAACTGAGATTGACTCCAAAAAACAACAAACACTTAGTTTGTAGTTTAACACAAAAGTTTGCTAATGGCTTTAATCTATATTTACATAGAAGACATATCCTAATCTAGCTAGTGAATAGTTCAGGTAAAAGAAATATTTATCTCACCATCTTTCCAAAGAAAGTTGAGAGAGGAGGAAGATGGAAAGACAACAGTTCTGTTGAAAATATAATGAGAGAATGTCAGTAAGTCCCAAAGTGGAGTGACCTAAGTCACTAAGGTTAGTTTGAATGAAAGCGAGGAGAGAGTTTGCATGCAGGAATTCCCTGTCTGTCTAAGGAGGGGCAAAGAGAGTGCAAAAATCTTTCAACAGTTTCCTCCCAAAATTTCAGCACAAAGGACAAATGAAAGGAATAATTTAAATGTAGATTCAGGCAAGGGTTTGCCTTGCTCAAAGGTTTGTATGTATATTGCAAGCCAACAAGGCATTTTGATAAAGACAAGCTCAACAGAAAAATACAGTTGAGTACATAATAAAATACAGTATGTGTAATATAGTTGTAAATGAACCCTATGAAATGAATTTATGGACCCGAACAGACAGGTCAAAATAAAGCTGCTTTGGGTCACTTTGAACTAGCTATTTAAATGATGCATGCTTCCTAAGAGGCCCTAAGCTGCACCAAAGCCATGCTCCAATCCTAAGGACTGAAGCGCAGCTTTGGCGAAGCATCTGGCCTCTTAAGATGAGTGTGTCACTTAAACAGCATACCTCCAAAGTGACCGGAAGCAGCTTTATTTTGGCCTGTCTGTTCAGGCTCTATATTTTTATTTCTATGAATGTTTTTAGCTTTTACTTTGTAATGTCCTACATTTTTCTTGGAAGTCATATATTTTGTGGCCTCTTGCCCTCCTTTGCGGTTAGGACCTCTGGAAGCTGTAAGCAGTCTGTAACGCCCATGATAACGCTCCATTGGCTGTGCTGGCTAGAACAGATAAAGACCTGTAACATAATCATATCTGGAGGCCACAAGTGGCTATAAGGAGTATGGTAGATCTATGTTATGAGAGCCAGTGTGCCCAGTGGTTTGAGAGTTTGGCTGTGACTCTGGAGACCTGGGTTCAAATCCCTGCCTGGCTATGGAAACCCACTGGGTGACCTTGGGCAAGTCACACTCTCTCAGCCTCCTCAGAGGATGGCAATGGCAAACCCCTGCTAGAGAAACTTGCCAAGGGAACCCCATGATAGGTTTACCTTAGGGCAGGGTGACCAGGTGTCATAACTGCAAAAGGAGGACAAAGCACCGCAAAATGTAGGACCTTCAAGAAACATGCACAACGTGACAATAGAAAAGCTAGAAACAGTACTATAAATATACATCCATGCTTCCTTAGTCTTGCTCAAAATGGAGGAAACTAAAGAAAAAGGGATGGCACGACCAAATAAAAGCTAGAAACACTCATAGAAATATAAAGGCATGCTTCTTGGTCATGCTCAAAATGGAAGACGTTTTTGTCATGATGTATATTTTATTACTATTTTATCCATTGCACTACATGTTGTTAACCTGTGACAGAGTGCGGAAGCCTATCGCCCTGTGATGCCTTGCATTGTAGCTTTCCCCCATCATCATCCGAAGTCCTTTTTATTCCCCATGAGCCTGCTGCTGGCATTTTTCTTCCTCCCCTGGCAATGGAATTGGTGGATTCCCTCTATCCAGCCATTTGTATGGGGTTGTTTTGCATGGTTTTAACTGTTTTTAATTGTTAACTGTTTTATTGTGTTTTTTGTAATTGGATATTGTGTATGTTGGGGAACTGGGTTATTATGATGTTTTAATTGTTTTTGTTTGCTTGTTGTGCACCGCTGTGATCTTTGGAATAGAGGTATAGAAATAAGTTATATGATGATGATGATGATCTTCCCCCGTTTCTCTCTGTGCCATTGCCCCTTTTCTCATCATGAACCGTCTTCTCTGTATATGTTCCTTTATTACCAAACTTATTTATTCTTTTGTCTTTCCTTTAAGCCTTCAAAATGGAGGACACTTTGCAACTTCCTTCTCCTGGGCATACAAGAGGGAAGAAGAGCCAATCAGCAGCCGTGGAACGCGACGCCTCTTACGACAACATGGAGATCAGCCAATGAGAGTCGGCTGTGCCCCGTAGCCCCGCCCCTCCTTTGGCGCGGTTTGTGAAAGTGAAAGAGGACTCGCGGCGGCCAGGCTGAAGGCAGGAAAGGAGCGGGGCCGGACTTGGGGCTTTCCCCCGCAGAGTGAGTGGGCACCGGGGCTGGGGGCCTCAGTATCCATGCCATGGAGCAAGCGGGGCATTGCCTTGGGGCCGCAAGCCCTCAGTTTTCCCTCTCGGCCGCCCGGCCTCACTTTCCCAATGGCAGGGAAGCCAGGACTCAGGGCCATGTTGTGGGCGGGGTCAGACTGCAGCCAGGGGGCGGGGTTTCCCAGCTCCTACGTCCCCATTGGCTGCTGGCTGCGCTCTGGAGAGGAGGAGGAGGAGCGTTTGGACTCGAACTTTCGCTCGCGCTCTCTTTCACACGGAAACGGGGGGCTTTCCAGAGCTTTCCGTGTGATTTTGGTGCCTGGCTCTATTTCAGTGCCTTTTCGGTGCCTTTTGCCCATTTCAGCTCCAGCCCTGACTCTGAGAGCGAGGCTGGCGACAGAGAGAGCAACCAACCCTTTGGAGTGTCACACATGAACAGTTTTCAGCCAATCAGAGAGAGCCCTCAGGAAGGGCTCTCTCTCTCTCTCTCTCAGCCCTCGACTCCCTCTTAAGTCTAGCTTTCTAGACTTAAGCGTACTTCCTCAGGTGCATGGGAACTGTAGTTCATTGTGGCACCAGAGCTCTTTCTCACAAAACTACACTTCCCAGGGTTCCCTAGCACTGAGCCAGGGCAGCTAAAGCAGTCTCAAACTGGATTATTTCTGCAGTGTGTCTTGGACCCAACTCAGGCTGCATCTTCACTCCAGACTCCAGAGACAATCCAGTTTCATACCGTTTTTACTGCCATGGCCCAGTGCTATGAAATCCTGGGAATTGTAGTTTGTTGTCACATCAGAGTTTGCTGAGAGAGAAGGTTAAATGTCTCCGAAAACTAGAATTCCCAGGATTCCCTAGCACTGAGCCATGGCAATTAAAAGGGTGTCAAACTGGATTTATTTCTGCAGTGCGGTTGCATCTGAACACATTTCTATTTGGCACAAAGCTTCCTGAACCCCCTTCATGTCAAAATAAACATCTTGAAAGTATTAGAAGGACTGAAGGATTCTTTGGTTGGTTTTAATGGTAATTTTGAGAGTTGAAATAAGGTCCAATTATTTTTATTCAATTAGGGCTACGTTTTATTGCCATATTAACATTACGGGGACTTTTTGGGGATTTTGACTGAAGATTTGGTGAGATACGGGGGGATTTGGTAAGTTTTGGCCAAACGTTTGGGGAATTATCTTCGAGGCTTGTTGGCAACACTGCTCAGCAGTTGCACATCTGAAGCACAGAAAGCAAGCAGCCTGGTTGCTGAGGGAGAGAGATACCCCAGGGCAGTGGCCGGTACCGGTAGGCCTCGCCTCGCCTCGCCATGCTCGGGGCCAGGGGTTGGGCCTGTGCCTGGTGTGATTCACTTTGGGTGCCATGGTGGGCGGCAGGCCTGGTAGGCCTCTGGGGGGCAGGGAGGAGGAGGAGGCCACTGCCGCCAGGGCTTCTCAGCAGCAGCAGCCTTTCCCTCTCCTGGAGGCTGAGAGTGTGTGACTTGCCCACCCTGCTGAGCCCTTTCTTTAACAGATAAATTGATCAACTGTTATTAAAAGGAAAAGAACTTATAAAAGTGGGGCAAGCAAAAGGCAAGACAAAAGAGAAGAAGAAGAAGAAGCTTAAAAGTATTCCTCTGCCCTTTCTACTTGGCTATGTCCTCTTCCTACATCTAGTAAAGAAACTGGAAAAAAATCATAGGTAAGTGGTTTCCTCTGGGGAAAAAGTAAACCCTTAATTAGCTACGCCAGTGATGGGATTTAGCTATGTTAATCTTTCTATGCCATGGCCATACAAGTATGTTTGAACATGAAAAAATATAGGGGCCCCAAATGTACTTTCTGCCCCAGGGCCCCTAAAGGCCTAGCTATGGGCCTGTCCAATGTCTGGAAGGGGTGGGCCTTATCATGGGGTTTTCTTGGTAAGGTTTGTTCAGAGGGGATTTGCCATTGCCTGCCCTTGAGGCTGAGAGAGTGTGACTTCTTGCCCAAGGTCACCCAGTGGGTTTCATGACCAACTGGGGAACTGAAGCCTGGTCTCCAGAGTCCTAATCGAACATTTAGACCACTTCCCCACGCTGGCTCTCTCAGGGCATCTGAAGGTGTGGATCAGTATCCATGAAAGCTCCTGCTAAAGTATGTAAGTTGCTGCTAGATATCCCCCTTTTTTCCAACCTCCTTCCCTTCTTTATGTTGAGATGCACCAACATGGCTTTTTCTTTGAAATTTTATCTGTAACTTTTAAATCACACCTTTCTTCTAGCAAGTGCAAGGCAGCATTCACAGTTCTCTCTCCATCTATCCTTCCAACAACCCTGTGAGCAAGATCAGGCTTCTGCACTTCTGCAATCAGGCTTCTGTAACTACAGTACTGGTGAAGTCTCGAAGCAGGTAGTATTAGCACAGAGGTGAGTAGAAGTCCTCTTTCATCACCTAGTGAATTTCATGGCAGGATGGGGATTTGAACCAGATCTCTTTGGTCCTCCTCTAATATTCTTTGGTGGCCTTGAGTGCATCTACACTGTAGAAATAATGCAATTTGACACCACTTTTACTGTCATGGCTCCATCTTACAGAATCCTGGGATCTGTAGTTTTGTGGGGCACCAGCCCTCTTTGGCAGAGAAGCCCAAAGACCTACAAATCCCAGGATGCCATAAGATGGAGCTACAGCATTTAAAATGTTGTCAAACTGCATTATTTGTACAGTGTATCTGCACCCATAGATGTAGCTCAGGTGTGGAGGGAAATGTGGCTTCCCTAGGAGTTGTTGTACTGCAGCTTCCATCAGGGTGACCAGATAACTTCAGAGGAGGACAAGGTACCGCATAATGTAGGACATTCAGAAAAAAATTAGGACATTACCAAAAAAAAACCCAGCCCTTAATATAAATGTAAATTTTTGGTACATAACCATGCTCAAAATGAAGGACATTTTGTAATTTCTCCTGGACAGAAGGCTAAGATGTAGAACATGTCCTCGAAAAGGAGGGCCTCTTATGACCCTGAGGTTTGCAGGCCTGTGATCTTTAGATCTGCTTGTCTTAACAAGTAGGATTACTCTGCCTAAAAGGTATAACTGCAACAATTTAACCATTGTAACACAACTCTTGTTGCTATTGAATGACCATTTTACCATGTAGCTGTAATGTACAGTGCCCTCTTGCATTACATGGGGATCCATTCTGGACCCCCCCCCCCCCACGTAAAGCAAATAGCGCCTATGCTCAAGCCCCATTGACAATAATGGGGCTTGTGCATGCAGCACAGTGTGGCACGTGCACCACAGGCGTGGGCGCCATTATGTTTCCCTCACATGGTTTTCAGTGTAAGCTGAAAGCTGTGTAAAAGG
Source organism: Sceloporus undulatus (assembly GCF_019175285.1). Lineage (NCBI taxonomy): Eukaryota > Metazoa > Chordata > Lepidosauria > Squamata > Phrynosomatidae > Sceloporus > Sceloporus undulatus. Next base: position 256,061,468 of record NC_056522.1, read on the forward strand.
CGCCCGCATGCTGACGCACTGCAGTTTGTTTCAATCAGAAATTGAATGAATACAAAAATAATTAAAAATAGATAGGACAACAGGTTCTTTTTTTAAAAAAAAAATCGACGTTCTTTAATGTGTTAAAATCTGACCCTGTTCCTGTGAGATACAGCACAAAACAACTTCCTGATGCCAGCATGAAGATGTCCCTCATTTCCTTGTTTGATGCTGGGAGTAGACACCATGCTATCATTGATTCGTACTGTTATTGCAGCACAGGAAGGAGCCCTCAGGTAGTACAGTATAGGAGGAGACTCTGGAGGGTAAAGCACAAAATTCTTTTGTGTCAAGAATAACATTTTGATATGTATTGCCAAACTATTTTTTCTTATTGTTACCTAGTGTAATAAACCAATGAGCAATTCCTTTCCATAAAGGAGATGTGATATAACTGAGAGTTGTCAGAGTTTGTAGGACAGCGGTTCCCAACCTTTGTTGGGCCGCAACCCCCAATCCGGGCGAAAGTCCCGCCCATGACCTCCCTCATTGGTTGGGAGGTGAGGAAGGGGCGGGACTTTCGACTGCCTACAAGCCCCAGCAGGCTTTGCGGCCAGATGTCCTGCCCCTTCCCAGCCTCCCAACCACTCAGGGAGGCCACTGGGGAAGAAGGGGCAGGACCTCCAGTCGCAAAGGCTGCTGGGGCTTGCAGTCCCGTCCCTTTCGCCTTCTTCTCCCGGGTGCCTTCGATGGCACCTGCGAGGAGAAGGGAAGGGGAGGAGGAGACCCCGGCCCCCTCTACTCGCGGCTGCCGGCGCTAGCACCAGCACCTGCGGGGAAAAAGGGAGGAGGGGGAGGCAGGGGAATCCCAACCTGGCGACCCCCAGGTTGGGAACCCTTGTTGTAGGAGATCAACAGGAGGTCTCTGCTCACCCCTTCCAGTTCAAATGTAAAGAGAGTAGAACTGACTGAATGCATTGGGGGGGGGGGGGGCTCAATAATCTACTGCTTTATCATGTCATCATTTCTGAACCTACTAACTTCTTCCTCTAGTTGTACCTGTTTGAGCCAATATGAATCCCTTTCAAAGCAAGAAGACACAGCCTGATAAAAAAAGATGCTCTGTTAAAAAAGAAACCAGTTATGGAAATATTCTTTATGAGGAGGTATTACTCTGTCTTATTCTGAAAAGGGATTGCCTAATCTGTAGGTGATACTTTAATACTGTCGTTTCATAACATTAAAAAGAGAGTTCTTTTTGAAATAAACAACAACAAAACCCTCTGTATTTCAATTAAACAATGTTATTGTCCATACATCATGACAGCTATTAAGATATGAGATATATATTCTTTGGTAGTCACTGCTTTAAAGTAAGTCCCAACATGCTTGAAAGAGGCTGGTCTAAGAAAAATGGTAGTGGTGGATGTGTTCCCAGGATTAGTTATTAGTTATTTAGACACTATTAGTTAGTGGCCAGTATTCCATTTTTGGCCAAGGTATTGAAACATGTGGTAGCCTTCCAGCTTCAGGAGTTCCTGAACAAAATGGATTATCTTGGTTCATTTCAGATGGGTTTCAGGCCTGAGAATGGGACAGAATGATCTGGTCACTTGGATGGATGATTTCTGCTAGGGATTGGACAGGAGGAAGGTTTTCCTGTTGGTTCTGTTGGCCTTCTTGGTGGCTTGGTGGTATCCTCCAGGGCTGCCTTGACACCCTCTTTTACAGTGTCTCAATTCTTCCTGAAAGGGCATCCCTACAAGGTGGTGCTGGGGGAAATTCTTGTTCAAGTCCTTGATCACTAAACTTTGGAATCCCTCAGATATGTTTTATCCTTGCTATTCAGCAGATAAATGGGAGAGGTTTACTGGAATTTAGGGATTCAATGTCATCTGTATGCTGAAGACACGCAACTCTCCCCTTTCCATCTAATTCCAAGGATGGTGTTTCTATACTAAAGTGGTGTCATTAATGGACTGGATGAGAGTGAACAAATTGAAGCTTAATCCAGACAAGACGGAGGTGCTCCTGGCCAGTCAAAAAACAGATCAGCAGATACGGATTCAGCCTGTTCTAGATAGCATAAAGACACAGATTTGCAGTTTGGGTGTGTTTCTGAACTGAGATCTAAACCTGGAAGACTAGTTTTCTCCAGTAGTCAGGAGTACTTTTGCAACATTAAAGCTAGTGTGCCAACAGTGCCCATTCCGTGAGATACCTAGCCTGGACTACAGTGACACACATCTTAGTTATATCCCATTTGGATTATTATAACATGCTGTACATGGGGCTGCCTTTGAAAAGCATTTGGAAGCTTCAACTGATACAATTCAAAGTGTCCTATGAGCCTGCCTAGTGAGGTTCTGTGATAGGGCCTTCTTGGTGGCTGCTCCTACGCTCTAGATTAGAACTACCTTCCTAAGGAAGTTAGACTGGTCCCTTCCTTTTTAAATTCCATTTTCTTGCTTATTTTCTTTATTCCCTTTACTCCCTTTTTTATTCTAATAAGCTTTTTGAGAACTGAAGCTTTTAAAGAAATAAACTGTAAGATGTAAATGTGTAAGCATCACATCTTCTGTACTCATTCCAGGCAAAGATGCTTTCAGTTTTGAGTTCTGAATAACTTTGAAGTGATTATCATCCAAATACTGTATTTATCGGCTGTGCTTAACTTGTACAACAACCTTTATGGTTAATATCTGTTCTTACGTATTTTGGGGCCACTGCTGTTACTCTATTGATACCCATAATTATCTAAAAACAATAGCAGCAAGTGATACGGAAGGGCAAACTTTCTGTGAAGAGGGTTGGTTGTTCTTTTTCGGCCAATCAACTTGACTGAAACTGTACTTCAACACTTGCTTGCTTGAGATTACACATGTGCAGGATGGACGATAGCCATACACAGGTGCCTAGACAGGATGTTAATCTTTTTTTTAAAAAAAGCAAGCCACAAACAAAAATGTTTACTTAGTTTCTTACCTTTTATTAGAATGAGAACTCTGAGGCCAGCTCAAGTACCAAAATTGGAAGCCATCTTCAAAAAGAGATTCCACCAAACAGTGACAAGACACCAGTTGAAGAACGAGAATTCACTGTGAATTTAGGTGATGATGGAAAGGAACACGTGGTGAAAGGCAAGATCCATCACAGTGTGCTAAAAGCCCTCAGAGCTTCTAAAGATGTTTCTGCTCACATGGACAAAAAGAAGGGCAAGAAGATCTACTTAATAGGGAAGAAAGGGATTGAGGGTTGCATTAATTTGGGGATGCCTCTGAAATATGTGCCCAGTGATTCCCAATTTGAAATGAAGTTTTACAGAAAAAAACAAATCGAGAGCCCTGGTAAATTAGACTATAGGCAGGATGGCATCATGGACATGGAATGTATCTTGTTTTTTGTTGCTCCAAATGCAAATAAATGTCCATCCAATGAGCCACTGTGTGATAAAATAATTAGATGCAATGAGCTTCTTAAAGAACATAGTAATCTTTGTGTCTTTGCCCCAGAAGAGGAAACCATAAAAGATGCCCTCTGTAAAGATGGCCGCTTTATGCCTATTCTGAATGAAAAAGATTGGGTGCTAATGGAGAATAAAAAGTCCATACCAAACAGCCATACAGTGAAAACTATCTAACAGGACCTTTACCATTCATGTGAAGACTCAGAGACATCGCAAATCTAAGGGTCCAAATAATGAACATGTCCCTCTGGTCCCTCAAGAGGAACAGCTCAAAACTTTTCATTATTTTAAACATCATCTTCTCACATTATATCCTGACTTGAAGGAACAAAGTAAAAGAATAAATGACTTCCTTGAAAAGGCCAAGAGGAAGCCTGATCAGAAGAAAGATGTTTTTGGAGTTTATAAAGCAGTCTTTGGCAAAGAGAGAAAGAACTCCACTACAGTTAACATGGTGAAGCTCCATGCTCATCTCAGTGAGTCAGTTGGCTATATAGAATGGAGCATTACTACAAAGGAGGGAAGTGCAACTTGTTTTGTCTTGTGTGGCAAGTACATTCTCACCTGCCACCATGTGGTAAAGGAGAGATGGTATAGAAGAAGAAGAGTGGGCACAAAAAATTAGCCAGTTAGCACGTGTCACTTTCTCTTACAAAAACAAACATCCTAAGGACAATGGTTGGTTCTACCTTGAGGAATGGTTTAAAATATCAGATAAAGTTCTTGATTTTGCTGTCCTGAAATTAAAGGAACGTGGAAATGGGCTTCCAAGAGGTTTGCTACGAAACATTTCTGTTCCACCTTTCAATGGTCTTATTTACATAATTGGTCATCCAGATGGAGAAACAAAACTTGTAGATGGCTGTTCTGTTATCACTGTGTTTGAACGTCGAAATGAGTGTACTCAGCGTTTAGATCAGGGAAAAGGGGCAGAATGCAACTACAGTGGTGCCTCGGGTTACGAAAATAATTCGTTCCGCGGCCGCTTTCGTAACCCGAAAAGCCTTCGTAAGCCGAAAACCCATAGGCGCTAATGGGGAAAAAAGCCGCGGCTCTGCCGCGGCTCCATTTAAAATAGCGCCGGAGTTTTTTCGTAACCCGAAAAAACTTTCGTAACCCGAAACAATAAATCCCTATGGGATTTTTTCGTATCCTGAAAAATTCGTAACCTGGGTATTTCGTATCCCGAGGTACCACTGTATGCTGCTTGCGGTTATGATGAAAAGGGTGTAAATTGCATCCATATGTACAATCCAAGAGACTTTCCAGAGATCATCAATAATCCTGATGTCGTCACCTATGATACCTCTTTCTTCTGGGGATCCTCAGGTTCCCCTGTGTTTGACAGAAATGGCCACTTAGTTGCAATGCATACTGCAGGATATGTTTATGGAGAAAAGTATAAAAAGAAGAGCATAATTGAATTTGGCTATTCAATTAAGTCACTCCTCTCATTAATTGAAAAGAAGCATAAATCTTGGTATGATACTGAAATTGGTCCTGTTTTACATGCTGGTCGTGATGCAGGAGAGAATGCCATTGGTGTAGATACATCTACAGATGTGGAAATGGAACCAGTTGACCAATATACAGATGTGAAAAAGGAACCAGTAGATGAGTGAGCTCAGCCTCACTTCTCTGACCAATGAGGGGTTTAGAGGATATAGCAATCAAGGGATCTGCTTCTTTCTTTTCTTTTCTTTCTTTTGGTAATATTTGCTTTTATTTATAAATATACAGCTCAAGCATAAGTGGGGATTCAGCATTAAACATTCAAACAGATGTTCCAAATCTCAAATATATGCCCTCAGTATATCACCCTTAACAAGTGTGAGGCTTTGCCTCATTGTTTGATTGGTGAGTCAGTTGACTATATTCACCCAAGAGACAAGTTACTTGCATATATAGTCAGCCCTCCATATCCATGGATTCTGCATCTGCAGCTTGAAAATATTCCCCCCCCAAAAAAGAATTTCCAAAAAGCAAACTTGATTTTACCACTTTATACAAGGGACACCATTTTGCTACTATTGTATGTAATGGGACTTGAGCATCCATGGATTTTGGTATCTATGGGGGATCCTGGAACCAAATCCCAGCAGACACCAAGGCCCCACTGTATTCCCTCTGAAAAAATCCTATGTGTTGTATCTACAGTATGTTGTATTATTGTTTAATGTTCAGTGCTTGTAGGAATGACCCATCTGTAGATGAGGAAATGGAACCAGTTGATAGTGTATTGCACTTATCCAGCAAGTGCAATATTTCAAGGGATATAGCAGTTATCAAGGGTTCTGATTTCTCTATAACCAGATTACAGGATGGTAGTTTTATTTTTTAATTTGAAACTTGTGTAAAGTAAAATTACGTTATAAGACTTTTGGTTATATACTCTGATGTTCTAATATAACAATGAGATTTAAAAAATCATTATTCATAAATTTCAATAAAAGCAGATCTAAATATACATCTATTTGTAAATTGCATTTATATAACATTCTTTCAAATGTGGCAAACACTGTTATAAGTAAATTTACCTACTGGATCACAGATGGGGATATGTTATCTTTCCAATACTGGAATATCAGCTTTTAGCAGTCGAGGACACAAAAGATCTATTTTCACTGTTCATGTGTTATGTGTTCCAAGAAACAGATGAATAGCTTCAAAGAACATGTACATCACTAAATATCTAGTACCAAGATTATTCATGTAATTACACCCAAAATGAAGCAATTACGGAGCATTTTTGAAATGGGTTAGAAAAACATTAACAGTATTACACCTTCAATAATCAGTTGATTTAAACATTCCTTCATTAAAAAGATATTGTGGTTAACCAATATACCTGAAACATCAGTTTTTATTATATAAGATATAATTGGCAATCCATAGACCTCTAACTACTGACCATTGATTGGTCAAGAGTGAGCATTCCAGTTCCCTATTTCAGTCATTCAGTGAATGCTGCATATTATTTATAAGTATTAAAAATTTAAATGTACAAGTATACCTCAATTAATGAAGTCATTGTGTTCCTGGACATGACTACTTTGACAGAAACTTACCTGGGGTAGAAATAACATTCAAAGGAATAGGTTCCTACACTAACAAAACAAAAGAAAGCAGTCAGACATGTCTCAGCAAAGCTTTTATGCAAAACTAACAATTTGTGCATGTGAAACAAAACAACCAAGTCAGGTAAGCCTTTCATAAGTAATCAAAAATATTTTGAACTTCCAAGAGACCACTTGAAGGCTTCTTTCAAAATGAATCCACACACTCAGAAAGGAGAGATGTAGTAGTGATGGGTGACTTCAACTATCCTGATATTTGCTGGAAGTCAAACTGAGCCAAATCCTCAAGATCTAGCAAATTCTTCACTTGCCTGGGAGACAACTTCATTGTCCAAAAGGTGGAAGAGGCAACAAGGGGATCAGCTATTTTGGATCTGATCCTAACCAACAGTGATGACCTAGTTAATGGAGTGCAGGGGGTGGGATCCTTAGGTGGAAGTGACCATGTTCTGGAGTTATACAATGGAAAGGAGAAGCCAGGTATAGTCAGACACACATTCTAGACTTTAGGAAAGCCGATTTTTAGTAAACTTAGAGAAATACTGGGGGTAATCTCATGGTCAGGAATACTAAAAGAGAAGGGAGGTCAGGACAGATGAGAGTTTCTCAAAAGGGAGATACTGAAGGCACAATTTCAGACAGTTCCATTGAGGATGAAAAATGGGAGATGTCTGAAGAAACCAGGATGGATAAGGAATTTTCAACTGAGCTAAGTTTTAAATGTAACATGTAAGAAATGGAAAAATGGGGAAATCAAAGAGGAATTCACCACAATAGCGAGCCTCTGTAGGGATAAGTTAGAAAAGCTAAGCTCAGATAACTCAGGCTGCTACAGAGTTAAGACAGCAAAAAGGGCTTTTTTGGATATGTCCGCAGCAAAAGAAGAAGAAGGAAATGGTAGGCCACTGTGTGGAGAAGATGGCAAAATGCTAACAGAGACAGAGAAAGGCAGATTACTCAACACCTTTTTTGATTCAGTCTTCTTAGGAAAGGCATGTTGCTCAACCTGAGGATAATGGAGCAGAGGACAGATTATGGGAATTTCAGCACAGAATAAGTAAAGATAGTACCAGGAATTCTTGTTAATCTAATGAATTTAGCTCCAGGAAATCGAGCCATTGGCAATAATCTTGAAAACTGAAAACAGGAAAATCCCAGCAGACTGGCAGAGGCCAACGTTCCCATCTTCAAAAGGGAAGAAGAGGATCCCAACAATTATCGTCCAGTTAGTCTGACATCAATACCAGGAACAGATCAGGAGCAGATCATTAAACAGTCTGCGAAAATCTAGAAAGCAAGCCATATCACAAAAAGTCAACATGGTTTCAGAGAAACAAGTCATGCCAGACAAATCTAATCTCTTTCTTGATAAAATTACTAGCTTGTTAGATGAAGGAGCTTGGATTAGTATATCTTGATATCAGTAAGGCCTTTGACCAATTTCCCATGACATTCTTGTAAACCAGCTTGTAAAGTTGGGCTAGACAAGGTAACTGTTCCCTGGATTTGTAATTGGTTGACTGCCGAACCCAAAGGGTGCTCACAATGGCTCCTTTTCATCCTGGTGAGAGTGACCAGTGGGTCCCACCAGGCTCTGTCCTAGGCCCCGTGCTATTCAAAATCTTTATCATGACTTGGAGGAAAAATTGGTGGGTGGGGGAACTACTTAGCAAATTTTCAGTGACTTCCTTAATAACTGTTTCAAGTTATGATGCTTTCTGCTAGTAATTGTGGTCATCCACATACTTAGATAGTTGATATTCCTTCCTCCATCTTTGCTTCTCTTTCTGATCTAATCCTGCTTTTCTATGATATTTTCTGCATGCAAGTTGAACCAACTAGGGTGATAGAATGCAGCCTTGCCTGAACTCTTTGCCAGTTGAACCATTCCATTTCTCCGTATTCAGTTCTAAGAGCAGCCTCTTCTGCTAACTACAGATTTCTCATCAGGACTACAAATGCAGTGGCACTCCCATGTCCCTGAGAGCCATCCATAGTTTTTTCTGTGATTTTTTGGAGTTAAATTCTTTGCTATAATCATAAAGACATGCTGATCTCCCCCCCCCTGCGATTCCCTTGTACATTCATTAGTCATCTATATTTGCAATGTGGTCCCTATGACTCTTCCTTTCATGAACTCTGCTTGACCTCTGGGATTTCTCTTCCCTATGTGATTAAGTCTAGGTAAAGCATGCCTAGAGAGGTATGCTTGGCATATCCTCTAGCTATTTTTAAGGCAAAAGAGGGAAAGGGGCTGAGAGCATTAAGACATTGGAAAAAGAGCTTCTTGTCAGAGGAAAGTGGCAGTGACCCCAAAACTATCTTTTTGGTGACAGTGTCATGCTCATTATATAGTATTCTCCTCCTTACTCCCTCCTTCCTGTTTCTCCTTCTCCTATTTTACACCCACTCACAGTTGTCCCTGCCTGCATGGGGCAAAACTCCAGCAAGGATGGAAGGGAGCCCACTATGGGGAGAGGACAATGCAGCAAATGAAATTAAACTCAGGCCTGTCACCGACTGCCAAAATAAGCTGCTTCGAGTCTCTTTTGGAGGCATGCTATTTAAAAGATGCATGCCTCCTAAGACCGGAAGCTGCACCAAAGCTGCACTCCAGTGCTTAGGAATGAGTGTGGCTTTGGTGCGACCTCCGGACTCTAGGACCCATGCATCATTTAAATAGCATACCTCCAGAGACCCGACAGCTTTATTTTGGAGTCTGTACACAGGCCACAGTTCACATCCCTGAGTACGGGAGTTATCAGGATTTTGATACCTGAGATAAAGTTAGATGAAAAATGGTAGGGAGAACGATGATCAGCCATTATTAAACATATGGCTGGTGAAGGTACAGTAAATTTGAATTTGGCAAAAAGTCCTTGAAAAAGTGTGACAATATTCTCCTTGAATTCTTTAGGAACTCACTTTCATTCTGACTTATGGCAATCCAAAGCCAACCTATATAGGGTTTTTCTTGGCAAGATTTGTTCAGCGGAGGATGTTATTTCATTCTCCTGACATGGGCCTAAACAAGGTCAACGACACAGGCAGTGCAAGAGAGCTTTTTGCAGATGATGAGTTTAGAAAATCAGGCAAAAGGAGTTCACAAGACGAGAAATTGAAATTGCAGTAAACTATTCCCACTATGAAACAACGATGATTGCCAATTGTGTAAATGTTTGTTCCTTTGGTGCACAAATAAGGATGGCCATGCACTAAGGCTGCATCAGTGTAATGCCATCAGAAAGTACAAGAACATTTCAGAACAGTTTTATGAAATTAATATGTCATAGTCAAACAGTTGTAAATTGCTGGAGTGCTTGACAATGGCATATAGGAAAAGATTACAATGCACTCTTAAGAAAAAGCCAGAACCAGTCACTAATTGAATAGAAAAGCAGTACCATCTTTCTATTTTTCAAAGAAACTAAGACCCAAAACACACTACAGAAATATCCAGTTTTGAGGCTGCTTTAACAGCCCTGGCTCAGTGTAGGGATCCTGGGACTGTAGATATTTTTGGCACCAGAGCTGTCTGATGGGAGCTATGTCTCCACAACACAGCCCCCAGGATTCCTGCATTGAGCCAGGCAGTTAAAGCAGTCTCAAACTGGTTTATTTCGCGTGTGTTTGGACCTAAGTTCAAATGTTAGTGAGAAAATGTCTTTTACTGCTTGATCAGGGCTTCTTGGATCTAGGTTCTGTGAAAGTTCTAGGCCTCCTGTGAGAGATCCTGATGAATAGTTTTTTAAAAAAAATCGCTTTTGACACTTCTTGTAATTTTTATGCAGTGGGCCCTGCATAAACCTGGAGATGAGGATAGATTTTGCTTGGCACTTAAAATTGTAATAAAAGAACGTAAGCATATCTAGGAATATATTTTCACGCGGCATCACCACAGAAAAGATCTGCTGTTCTGGAGCCATCTATCTATCCTTGGACAGGCACATTTAGCTGGCGAAACTGTTCCATTAGTTTCTGTGGGCATAGGTTGCTAAAGACTGAAGTGTACCCAAAAGGTTCCTCTATGCTAAGAGACTGGTTTATACTGAATTACATGTATTACTGGTTTTACTCTGTATTAGGTGCTCCATCTATAGGAAATATATTGCCATGCCATCCTATTTCATGCACCAAAGGAAAACACACATTTACATCAATCGGAATTCGTCTATTTCATAGTGGGAATGCGCCCCTAAGAGATCTGGCCCCCAAACCAAAAACTGAACGTGAATTCTTGACCTGGAGGCCACTCTTGCTTATCTCATTTGTTCAGGCAACTTGCTAAGCTTCATCTGTTTCTATACTATTTGGGGAATTTTTTGACTCCAACACAAAATATAGTTAAACACATAGATGGGTTAAACACACAAGTATACATATCTATTCAACACTATATAATAACTTAATAACACATATACGCATATATATGCATGCACATATATCTATATCTAAACCAAGGAGAGAAGGAGAAGGCTGAACTCCCTGTGAACTAAGAGTTTTTTTCTCCCGAACTTTAGGGGTAAGAGAATATTCAATAAATAGTAAAGATGGTTATGATGTTTTCTTAGACAGAAAGCAATTGGGGTACCATCCTTGACTTTAGATCTAGTGGAGCAAGAAGGACGACACACATTTCTATAGGTTGCTAAAGACTGAAGTGTACCCAAAAGAAAATGGAAGCTATGGGGCTCATCCCTACGCAATAGTTGCAGATCACAACTTGTTTTCTTTCTTCTGCATCAATCTGTGACACGTTTAAGAACTCCATCGAGACAGGCACTGTCAACTCTAGGGTAGATTATGTCTTTCCTGGACAAGAATTCCTTTCTGGAAGGGAGAGTCAACATACTAACATAATTGATGGAGCAAAGTAGCTAAAGCAATGGATGCCATTGATCGCTCAGGTATTGTTGTTGTCTGTGTGCTTTCAAGTTGTTTCGACTTATGGTACCCTAAGGCCGTGCTTCTCAATTATTTTCTGTCATGCCCCCCTAGGAGAGGAAAACATTTCGCGCCCCCCCGCGACTGTAAATAGTATCATCTGTCTATAAATTGTTATAGTACACCTCTGCATACAGAGCCTCGCGCCCCCCTTTAAAGAGCCTCGCGCCCCCCTGGGGGCCCGCCCCACTATTTGAGAAACGCTGCCCTAAGGCAACCCTGTAACAGGCTTTTCTAGGTATGTGACTACCAAGTTACCCAGTGGATTTCCATGGTCACATGGGGAAGCAAAAGTAGCTAAAGGGGATGATCTCCAGAGTTGTAGTCCAACGCTCAAACTGCTACCCCACACTGGTTCTCCACCGTCAGTTTATACTACTCTCCACTTCCAAACTGATCCTTAAGGGAGCCGTGCAACTGGTCTTATTCAGGGTCTGGCACAATAAAACTTTCCCAGAGGTCAATAACATTAACAAACAGTGTTTCAGGTCCAAAACACTGCAGGAAATCCCGTTTGGGACTGCTTTAATGCCCTGACACAAAACCATAATTTGTGAGACATTAGCCTTCTCTGTCAGAGAGCTCTGGTGCCATAATAACCTACAATTTCCAGATTTTCCTACATGAGCCAGGGCAGTTAATGTGATTTCAAACTGGATTATTCTGCGTGTGTTTTGTATCTCAGCCTTCCTCTGGATTGGGATTCATTTTGTAACCGCCACCATGTTGTTAACTACAACTGAGCATTATGAATGTATTATTTATCAAAATCTCCCAACCGGAGGGGGGGGGGGCTGGGTCCGCAGGATATAAACTTTTATTATATTATTTATTATTATTATTATTATTATTATTATTATTATTATTATTATT
>NC_056522.1:256073816-256141915 GCF_019175285.1 Sceloporus undulatus
GCTAATATTAAGGTTGTAGAAGGCAACCATAGCATTTGCTGTGGCCAAATTTCCCCAGAATCACCTTGGACTGTTTCAGCATTTTGCCATCAGTCATACTGGAAGAGACACAGCCCCCTGTCAGTCAGGCATGGCTGAAACTTTTGATCATGTTCTGCTATATTGCTTGCACTGTAAGAATATTCATTCCCAGTTTTCAGCAGCTTCTACACTGTCCCAGTTTCTCTCTTTTCCTACTCCTTGTCTTCAGCTTACTTCAATTGCTGCAAACCAAGTTCAAAGTGCAAATGTAGTTTCTACACTAATAACTCAACAAGGAGGAGAGAAGAGGGAATAGTGTCTTCCCATTCCTAGTATGCTCAGGCAAAAGCAAACTGCTGCAGCCTCGCCAAGGTTGTGTGTTCCTTCTCCTTAACAGTTTTTGTCATACTGACCACACTCTGATATATATGGAGTCAGGATTTTAGTTTCAACAAAGCTGCCAGGCTGGAAATGGTTTCAGACATAATTTTTTGGTTGTTTTTGCTGCTGTCTATTGTACTTTTTATTTTATTTACTGTTGAGTGCTTTAATTTATATGCTACCACTTCTAGATTGCCTTGCAAAATTAAGGAGCCTTTACTATTTAACTGCTCTGAGACACCAGCTAGTAAATAGCCTAATCTCATGCATTTTAATGCAGCCTTGCAAGCAAGGCTGGGGACCTTTGAAAATTTCTGAGAACATATGATAGGTTTACCTTAGGCTCTCCAAAAGTCCCAAACAACAACAACAGCAGCAACATCATCAACAACAATACTTAGCTGTAAACTCATGTGATGTATGAGCTGGCACAACATGGTGCCATAGCATTTTCTGAAGTCATTCATTATGTGCCTGGCTTTATCCGAGAAAGTAAGCTCCCAGAAGGTGAACCATTAACAGTAATGCCATTAAATTAATAACAGTAAATCTTAGTGTTAAATGTTTGCCTTCTTGCACTAGTAGCCACTTGAATAGGGCCAGTTGTTTCCTTCACTGGTAGGCTTTTGGAGCTGGCTGTAATTGAATTCATCAATAGCTCACCTGGCATCACTACTCACGGAAACACGCTCAGTGAAAGCAAATCAAAGGACTTATTTCGAGAACATTATTTCATTGCAGCGATTTTTATTGTTGGTGTGTTGAATTAAAGGCCAGGCTTTGAAATCCTTACCATGGGGTTATACCTTGCCTGTTAAGGCTCTTGGCTGTTCATCTCAACCTTTGCTTTGATGTGAGCTCCTGAGGTTTCTTACTGAGACTCCATCTACATTCTATTGATAAATCTGAGGATAATGAAGCCACATGCTACTGTCTTTACAGAGATCTTACAGGGACTCCTTCAGGGTAAAGTGGTAATTTTTTTAGGTTTTTAAGCATTTCTTACACTCTAAATCTGCAGGATGCAGAGGATTGGAGTTTTAAGAATATAATTGTGAAAGCATTGCATCTAAAAGGCAGGCCCAACTCCATCAGGGCTAGCTTCAAGAAGAAGAGCCCTCCCTTCATGCCAACTGTCATAATCCGGCCTGGGAGTGAGTGCGAATGCAAGCCCAGCTCCATCGGACCTGGCCTCGATTAAGAAGAGCTCTCCGTCCAGTCCATCTGCCTTGGTCCAGGCCTCAGAGGGAGAGAAGAACTGCTGGACCAGATCTCCTTCCCCTCCACCTTTCCCTTCTCCTTATGTGTCGTGTCTTTTTAGATTGTAAGCCTGAAGGCAGGAAACAGTCTAATCAAAAAGACTGTATGTACATCACTGTGTAAATTTACAGCGCTATATAAATAAAGCTGAATCATAATAATATTAATCTACCAGTTTGGTCATTTACTAGTACATAGCCTTTGAGGTCATGGCATATGCCAGGAAGACACAATAAAATTTCACATGTGATGGCCTATGAATAACAAGGTGTCACAAATAGCTTTGACTGAAAAATTAACAAACTCCAAATGGTTAAAGAAAAGAAAGAAAAAGATGGCCAGAATCCTGTTGGGGACTTAAGCCTTTGGAAGTGGACTTGTGTCTATGGGAATTAGAAGTGGGCACTTCCTTAATGTTTGCATTCACTCAAGGACTACTGTTGCATTACTACACTGGGGAGCCAGCAAAATGATGGATGTGCATTGGGATAATGCACAAATGGGGGAGTATATCACACGGAGCTTTTGGGTGGTTTTGTAGCTCAGTTCCAGCTCACTTCTGAAGTGATTGCACTTCCAACAATGTGGTTTCACCTCATAAAGGGACTGTTTTATCAGACACCATTGATTTCTATGGGAGACCCTTGTGAATTGCTTTAGCAGCGTTTCTGAAGTCACCCCTCATTTTGGTTAAAACGGAAAAAAAGTGGCTTCACAGAATTCGCTTCCTGGCTACCTTCGATTGCTCTGCGGTTTGGTCTGGTGTGGAAAAGCACTCCGATGCCACCCCTCTTGGCCCCTGCGTCCTGCTCCGTCATTCCCCTCCTCCTCCTTCATGCCATCTCCTCCTCTCTGCCGACCAGCTGATCCCATCATCCCCTGCGTCCTCCTAGACCCCAATCTGCTCCCCTCCTTCAGCCTCCCACCAATCCCATCATTCTTGCCTTCTCCTAGACCCCATCTGCTCCCCTCCTTCCACCAATCAGATCATCCCCTGCCTTATCCTAGACCCCGATCTGCTCCCATCATCTCCTGCCTTCTCCTAGACCAAGATCTGTTCCCCTCCTTCACCCTGCCACCAATCCCATCATCCCCTGCCTTCTCCTAGACCCCGATCTGTTCCCCTCCTTCACCCTGACACCTAACCCATCATCCCCTGACTGCTCCTGCATCGCCATCTCCCCCTGTGCCACCTAACCCATCATTCCCTGCCTTCTCCTGCATCCTGATCCTGGCTCCAGGGACCCTCAGCGAGCTATCCCATCATCCCCTGCCTTCTCCTGCATCCTGATCCTGGCCCCTGGGACCCCCAGTGACCTATCCCATCATCCCCTGCCTTCTCCTGCATCCTGATCCTGGCCCCAGGGACCCCCAGTGAACTATCCCATCATCCCCTGCCTTCTCCCACATCTTGATCCTGGCCCCAGGGACCCCCAGCGAGCTATCCCATCATCCCCTGCCTTCTCCTGCATCCTGATCCTGGCTCCAGGGACCCCTAGCGACCTATCCCATCATCTCCTGCCTTCTCCTAGACCCCCGATGAAGGATGACAGCTAAGGAGGAGGCAGGGAAGGAGGGCAGCATCCAGAGCCCTACTGAGCATGCTCAAGGGTGCCGATTCAAATCGTTGATCCCTCAAAGTATGCTCTGGTGTGATAATACAATGTGCACTCACTCCCCTTTGTTTGAGTCCACATCACGTGACTTGCTTGGAATTGAACTGACTTCTCTTCCCCTTCACTTCGGAAGGACAACAGAAAGGCAACCAGGTGTGGAAAAACATGACGTTTTAACCTCAGTCTGCATTGCTAGAGAGGAGTGGATCTCGTGTGGAAAAACATCATGCTTTGGATTGCTAGAACAGGAGTGACTGTGGATCTGACCTATGGCAAACCTATCATAGGGTTTTCCTGGCAAGTTTCTTCAGAGGGGGTTTACCATTGCCATCTTCTTACTTACACTTATGCATTTGCAATGAACTTCCTGAAAGAAAACAGAGGGTGGCACTGCACTAGCAATAAATAAAAGAGAGAAACATGTTCCCCAAAAAGGGTGCATCAGGCTCAAATTAGCCCAAGCCCAAACTGGTGCAAGATTAAACAACTGGCTGTGGTATAACAATTAATATATATGCCTGTAATCTGTTTATCCTATGCATATATCTATTCCAAAATAAAATTGCCATGCCTAGAGTGCAATTTTATATCCTGTTTTTGATGTGTGATTTGTTGATGATGCTATTGCTTTCTTGATGGGTCATAATGGATCAAAGGTTAAGCACCTCTAGCCCATAAATTAAACCTGTACTACTATCAGAGCTTGTAAGGAAGAAATTGTATTGTGTGTGTGTGTGTGAATGGTAACATAGATGTAATAATTTCGAAAAGAACATATCAAGTGGGAATGTAGTTACTTCACTTCTGTAATGAATATAGTCTTCTAGATACATTTTAAAAGCTACTTTTAAAGAGCATTTAAATGAATGTTATAGGCATTTTAACAAGGATTTTTCAAGTTTTATGCCACACTTGTATAAGTCTTGAAGTGTCCTCCCATCAGAAAAGTAAGGGGGAAAGAAATGTGGGAAGTAAGAAAATAAGGGGGAAAGCAGTGAGCAATGAGGCGAGCTTTGCAACAGTATAGCAAGTAACACAAGCAAATTACAAAATGCCACAAGTCACAGAAGTCAATTTCTTTTAAAAGCTCGTATTTCACTTTCTGATTGCTACAATTTTACACAAATCACATAACAAATATGGTGGGGGGGGGGACTGCAAATCATGTGCTATGTCTTCATAGAGTACAGGATTTGGAAACAGTAATCCTTAGGTGGGAGCTTAATTTATGGGAAAAGTGAGTTGAATCAGTGTAAAATCAGCAAATATCCGGAGATGGGAATTGTAGGGATGAACCGGCAGGTCTACTGAATGTTTGGTAGTTGAAAACATCTCAGATGGGCAACAGACACTACAATTCCAGATTACGCTTTATTTTAATTTGAATTCAAATGACAGTCCAAAGGGAACAACTCATAGGAGAGGGCAGTTCAAGGCCTTTGAGCAATGATTGGTGTCACACAGCAGCATCTTCTGCACAAGGCAGAAAGTTCTCTCTTTTTCCAGTTCAAAGCCATATTTCACTATACTTTTCCACAATCACAAGGTTGTGTTGATGCCATTAGGATGCACTCTTGGGAATCACTGAAGCCCTCTACCCCTGTTGCCTTTACCTTTCCACTGTGAAAAGACCAGGCATGAGGAACAGGTAGCATTTCAGATGCAGCTCCACGATCCCTTACCATTGCCTATGCTAACTAGGTCTGTATAGTGGGAGTTCAGCCCAATAACACTGCACTATGCTTGAATGTTCTGTCAGAGTTTCTTTCCTCAATGGCATTATGGTTACTGTTAGCCGCTGATGTAAAAGGAGTGGGTCTAATTTCCAGTATCAGCACAAGAAGGCTGCTCCCACACTGAAGAAATAAAACAGTTTGACACTATTTTAATTACCATGGCTCAATGCTATGGAATTCTGGGATTTGTGGGGGCAGCAGAGCCCTCTGACAGGGAAGGCTAGACATCTCATAAAACTATAAATCCCAAAATTCCATAGCATTGAGTCACGACAATTAAATTGGTATCAAACTGTTTTATATCTGTAGTATGGATACAACCTGAATCTTGTCTGTGGATCCTGAGAACAGCCGCCTCTGCAGAGCATAGGATAGTAAGGGTCTGCTTCGGCCTTTTCTTTAAGATCTGGAGGGGAGGTTCCCTTTTTGGCCTACCATGGTGGTCAGGATGCAAGAGGGGGCCTTCTTCACAGAAGTACCAAGGCTATGGAACTGCATGGACGTTATCAGACAAGGGAAATTGGAAGTATAATCCAATGGCAATATGAATGCAATCATGGGGTTTCACGTCATTGCGTGATAGACTACCACATGCAATTTCAGGCAATGGCAAGCTATTTTTGGGCCATGGGAAGTTAGTCTGAATGCAATTTGAATTCATGTAAATTTGCTGAACTAGCAAATTCATGTGAATGCGTTCTGGCCCCACTTTCTTTTCATTTGAAATTAAGAGAAATTCCTCCCGTGTGATAAACTCCCATGTCAAGGGAGATTTGTTTTTCTCATTCTTGTGGACTTCTGTCACTTTCCAAAACATTTTTGTTCTGCTGGGCATTTGATTTGTTGGGCTGAGAATATTTATCGTGCACTAAACACATATCCTCCAGCATCTCACAATTGAAAAAATGGCCAAGCAACATCAGACTGTGGTCAAGATGGCCAAAATGATTAAGGGGGAAGAACACACAAGCTAGGAGAAGCTGTAGCAGTTTGTTTTCCCCTGAGTCTACTCAGTCTAGTCAGAAGGGCAATGTTTTGCCTTTCCTCTCTTCTTCCCAACTGAATGTAAACTACTTTTGCACTCTGAACTCAGTTTGCAGCAACTGAAGTAAGCGGAGGACAAAGGGGGAAAGTGGAAGGAGGAGAGAGAAACGGGAGTATTTTTACAGCAGCTGAAAAAGTGGAGGAATAGTGGATTGATCTGGATGGTTCTTGTCAAATTGGAAGAGCTAGTGAGAAAGTAATCCTAGGGTTCTTAAAAACACTGTAGCTGTTTTCATCTGCTGCAATTTTATATAATTTATTGTCCTTATATGTTCAGGAAACATTTCATAACTTTTTTAATGTAGTTGTAAGCTGTTTTGAGCACTTTGATGACAAGGGAAGAATGGGGTACAGTATAAGTTAAGAAATGTGCATGTTTAAAGTGCAATATTATCAAGCAATAAATAAATTACAAGGTTAAAGGGAAGTGATGAATTTGGGATGTGTTGGTGCCTATACACACCTGTGTGAAGCTATGATAGCATTATGATTCTGAAAACAGCAACAGTGGAGAGTCTTGATCTTTCTATACAGCTGTAGTGTCAGTTGTTGTGAAAATGTAGAACAGTAACAACTGATGGCAAGATACATTTTGAACTAAGGTGCATTGCAGTGGTTGCTTCTTCAGACTGAAGAGAAGCAAGAATTGTAAGAATCAGAGCACTCATCCAGTAGGACAGAACCTTAGAATCTGTGTCCCTCCAGATGTTGAACTACAGGTGCTATCACTCCTCATAATAGGTCAGGGAGTCCAAAGGCAATAAAAGGCCAAAATTTCCCTAGCCTCCAGTAAAACCAGTATTATATAGGTTGCAGATATAGGCACTTCTCAATCATGAGCAGGTAGAGTGGGAGAGGTAGGCAACTCTATTTCTTCAGTTGTTTCGGCATTGCAGAACCGATAATCTTCACTAATGGCCATGCTGGGTAAAACTGTTGGGAATAGTAGGTCAAAAATATTTGGAAGCCTACAGCTGCTCACTCCCAATGCCTGAAACCAATGAAGAAGATCAGCCCTTTCCATCTCCACCTAAATAGCAGACCTGTCAGGGGGCCCTTTCATTCTACACAATTACAGTACAGTCAGCCCTTCATATCCACGGATTTTTTTATCCATGGATTCAAGCATCCACAGTTTGAAAATATTTTTAAAATGTAGAAATTCTCAAAAGCAAACCTTGATTTTGCCATTTTGTGTAAGGGACTCCATCTTACTGTGCTGTTATATTTAATGAGACTTGAGTGTCCATGGATTTTAATATCCACAGGGGGGGCCTGGAACCAAACCCCAGCAGATACCAAGGGTCCTACTGTATTATGATTTCACTTTGCCATAGCAGCATCCTATGGAAGCATGGAACCTGCAGTTTAGGGAGTGGTACTTCATTCACAGCCAGAGAGCACCATGGGTGCCTTCCCAGACCTTCATAGGATGCAGCCATGGCCATTAAAGTGGAAGCTTAGCACTATAACTGTGTAGTGCGAAAGGGCCTGGCCCTCAGACGGATGTTAGATATAAAGGGCATTTATTCTGTGGACTGTATGAATTCTATCTGAATATACTCACAGGATTGAAATAGTTTATTATTTGGATTTTATGAATTGTCTCTAAACATTTGGGACTCCTAAACCTAAATCATTGACTAGTCCCAAGTATGATAATTCATTGACATTAGGGGAAATGCACAATTGTTGATTTCTCATTTGGCAGTTGATTCAATGGGTATACTCTAATAGGGACTAACAATTGTATGTAGGTCACCCAGATATTTTCAGTTATTACATATTCTGAGAAAATATTTTTAAAATGCGCTTGTGATTGCAATGTATTATTCCAAAGTTTTTAGTTAAACCATTTTATTATGATAGACGGGGAAACAGTTCTCCTGTGTCTTTTCCCCTCCTTTCCTCTCTCCCCATAATGTGCAACTTCGTCTGTGACACAACATCGTCACACATCATGCGTTCCCTTGCCCTGTTCCACATTGGCTGCTGCTGGCGGAAGGCAGGGAAATGAATGGGGAGACGATGTGTGCACTATATTGGAGAGCCAGGTGTGCACTGAATTCATAGGTAATGTTAGAGCCTCAGCCGCCTCAAACGCTGGATGTGACAATAAAAATAACAAAGCATTTTGTACACTGGGAGGTGTTTTTGAAATACGAATTGTATAAAAACCTTTCTTGATCATCCTAAAGTGGCCACAATAATTTTTTAGCTTCTAATCATGGTCCTGCTTTACTGGATGTGACAATAAAAAAGAACATAGCATTTTGGACAGTGGAACGTGCTCTTGAAATGCAATATGTATAGAACATTTCTTGACCATACTAAAGTGGACACGAGAAATTTTTTAGCCTCTAACAATGGTCCTACTTTACAAAGGTGGAAATTAGTGTTTTCCTGACAGCAAATACAAAAAAAAAGGGGGGGGATGGATGCATTTAAATACATTTAATGCATTTAAAGAGAGAGGTGCTTTGGCAGATGATAAAGGTTGTGTTTTCCAGTTGAAAAAGATCACTAAGCTGATGGAAATGGCTTCACACACACACACACACACACACACACTGCTGTGAAGAGACTATCCTCGCCTTAATGCCAGAGTGACCAGAGGTCCTCCTTTTCCAGGACAGGTCCTACATTTCCACCTTCTGTCTAGGAAGAATCCCCAAATGGTCCTCCATTTTGAGCATGGCTAAGAAAGCACAAGTTTACATTTCTATAAGAGTGACTTTAGCTTTTATTTTGGGAGTGTCCTCCATTTGTTTTCTTGAAATGTAAATCCATGCTTCTTAGTGATGCTCCAAATGGAGGCCATTTGGGGAATTCCTCCTGGGCAGAAGGTGGAAATGGAGGACAGGTCCTGGAAAAGCCTGGTCACCCTGACTAGATATTATGTAGCCACTTAAATCATGTCCTGTAATGACCAAATAAAAGCTAAAAACACTCCTAGAAATGCCCTGCTACACTATTTTGGGGTGCCTTGTCCTCCTTTTGAGGTGAGGACTGGAGGCCACAGCTGCTGCTGGCCATCCTTCCTCCAAGGGCTTCCCTTCAAACGGCTGCAGGACCGAAAGGCCAGGCTGCCCAGGGCGAGTCCACAAGGGAGGAAATAGGGGAGGATATTGGGCCATTCCTTCGCCGAGACTCCCCCTATTTTGAGCGCGGCGGTGGTTCAGTCCCGCTTGCAGCCGCTGTTCCTTCAGTGTGGTCAGCAGGTGGCGCTGTGGCGCTGGTGGCCACAGGAGGAGGGGGGCTTATAGGGGCGGGGGACCGAGCATGAGGTAATGGTAGTGAGAGAGAGGAGGGGGGCTCGCCGCGACGTTCCATTCCCGGGGACGTTCCATTCCCTGGGAGCTCGCGCTGCGGCTGCTTGCTCCTTTTGCAAAAAGGCTAGGAGATTGCACGGCGTCGGCGGGTTGCAATAGGAAAGAGCGAAGTGTCCGTCCCGTGCAATGGCCGATTGTTCCTCCGTGTTGGAAAGAAGGCAACGCGTCGGCTGGGGTTTTGCATTGCGCTTGCATTGCCGAGAAAACCCCACTCGCCCGGCGGATTCTTCGTAGAAAGGAGACAGTGTGTGGAGGGAGGGAAGAGGAGAGAGCCAACAGGGAGAGAGGTGCAGCGAGCAGGAGCGGCTGCTGCATCTAGTGCCCAAGGAGGAGGAGGAGGAGGAGAAAGTAGAGCATGAAATCCCGAGGAGGTTGAGCTGAGAAGGAAAAAGCTGGGAGAGATGCAACTGGTGTAACTGAGTCACCCTTTTGGGAGAGAGAGAGAGAGAGAGCTACTCCTGGGAGGCTCCTTTGCGGATGAGCCAATGAGGGACCCTGCTTCCCAGCTCCCTGACTGGATGGAGCCTTGTTGTCTTTTAAATGCACGGCTGCTGCTTGGTCTTGGCCTCTGAAGCGAGCGAGAGGCTCCTTTGCAAGGAGGGAGGCTCCGCGGTCCCAGCCCGAAGCAGGCTCCTCGGCTGGGCCTCCCTGCTGCTGCCGCTGCTGCTGCCTCTGGCGCCCGGGGGAGATGCTGCTGGCCTCGGCGGTGGTGGCGGTGTGGGAATGGCTGAACGAGCACGGGCGCTGGCGGCCCTACAGCCCCGCCGTCAGCCACCACATCGAGGCCGTGCTCCGGCAGGGCTTGCCCCGCACCGGCGGCAGCGTGGTCCTGGGCCAAGCCGAGCCCCGCCTCGCCCCCTACATCCTCGACCTCCACTCCATGCACCAGTTCCGCCAGGACACCGGTGAGACCCCCCCCGACCAGCGTCCTCCTTTCCCGGACATTGTCCTCCAGGCCCCCTTCTCTCCAGGAGCCTCCCTTTGGAGCAGCCATTGTATAGAGAGAGAGCGGTGCTCTGAGCTTTCAGGGGGACCTGCCCTCCGTTGTGTAGGACATTGGTACAGTCAGGGCGACCTTCTCCAGGACCTGTCCTCCATGTCAGCCTTCTGTCCAAGAGGGATTCCCAAATGGCCTTTATTTGGGGCATAGCTAAGAAGCATGGCTTTACATGACTAGGATTATGAGTGTGGTTTTTTGAAGCTTTCCTTTGGCCATGTCCTCCCTTCTCCTGGAAGGTCCTCCATTTCGTAGTGCCTGGTCCTCCTTGGGGGCGAGGACCCATCGGGTCGCCTTCTCCTGGGCTCCCTTGCCATGGACTCAGAGAGCCAGGTGTTGGGGCTGAGCAGAGGCGAAGGAGATGCATCCTCCAAGGGCAGAGGGGCGTGGGGCCACAGGTGCCAGGGTGACCAGAGGAGGACAGTCCAGAAAAAGGGAGGACGTGACCAAAGAAATGCTAAGAACACTCCTAGAAGGATAAATCCATGCTTCTTAAGCAGGTTCCAAAACGGAGGAGATTTGGGAATTCCGCCTGGAAGCTGGTTGAAATGGAGGACGTGTCCTGGAAAAGGAGGACATCTCAGCCTCCTGGTCATAGTTCCTAATCGGCCTATGCCCCACCTGTCACTGCCAAAGGTGGAGGAGGAGGAGGAGGAGGAGGAGGTCTGAGTGTGGCCTTTTCAGGAGTAAAAGGGGATCTGGGGTGACTCTGGCACAGTGCCAGTGCCAGCCCTGGGAATACAGTAGGCTTCTGGGCTGCACAGATCTCAGAGCCCAGAGTGCTTCTTCCCCTCTTGGTGCTTCTCTGGTGGCTTCTTGCACTGCTTTGTTGTTATTATTTTTGGCCACCAATTGAATTGAATCCACCATCTCTCTCAGTACTCGGCACCCCCA
Organism: Sceloporus undulatus; assembly: GCF_019175285.1. Lineage (NCBI taxonomy): Eukaryota > Metazoa > Chordata > Lepidosauria > Squamata > Phrynosomatidae > Sceloporus > Sceloporus undulatus. Next base: position 256,085,098 of record NC_056522.1, read on the forward strand.
CTCCTCCGCCTCTGGCTATTTTAATGTACTGTATTGTTTTTAATAGTTAATGTGTTTAATAATGTTTTAGGGGAGGGAGGCAACAGTTGGGGAACTGGACAGTGTATGTCTTCGTTTTAATTGTACGCCACCTTGATTGTCTTCTGATAGAGACACGGGGTAAAAGTTAAGCATTTATTTATTTATTTATTAGCAGAATAAATAAATGGCACAAGCAGCATGGCTCCCTTGGGAGTAAACTTGGTTGGACTCAGAGAAACTGAACTTTGGACTAGGCAGGCATAGGAATTGGCTACTTGTCTCTTTTCAGAATAGCAGAGGTCTATATTCATCTTTAAAAGGGAGTAGTGTAAACAAAAATGCTAAGACAGGGTGTGATGAAACTTTGTCTGTATGTGCTGTTTAATCTTATATGTAGGAGGAAAAATTTAAAACCCAGTGTAACAGGATAAATTACTGACTCACAACAGTGATTCCCCAGAGAAATGTGAATGATAAATAAATGGCTGCAAAATCTGACTGTATGTTAACAAACCTGAAATAAATGGTCACCTTTCTGCCAGAGGAGGTGACTCAGTGGCCCACCAGATGTTGTTGGAGGAGAATCCCTGTAAGAGCCAGCTAGAACAGCCAGGAGTGATGGGAAGTGTAGTCCCATTTCCCACTTTTCTCTATAGGCTATGAAAAAAGAGGGGATGGATACACCCTTTGTCTATATGTATTGCAAATAGGGATGGGTTAAGGAATTGTTAAGGAGTAGCAACAAATCCAGGTTGAGTGTCTAACCTGAGGTTTGTAGTCCCCAGATTCCTCCAAGGAAATGTATGCACAGTTATGTGGATGGATGTGAGCTACTGGTTTTTCCAAAATAATTATCAGTGGGTATTAATGAGGTGTGATTTCTGATGTTCGTTCTCTGTGTGGAAATTCTCTACAGAGGCAGGGTGACAGTTAGGGGAAAAAACCCTATAGACCCAAAATAGTAGTTATATTGAATGGAAAACTGTATAACGAAGATTCCTGATTAGCAGAATCTGTGCTTTAAGGCCTGGAGATATTAGCAGACGTGTGGGTGGCACTCCATGGCTGCTGGATTCCCCCCACCTCTGCCCTCCTTTTTTCATTCACACCTTGGATTTCATGATCTGATGACAGTTGACAGCCTCTGTATAAAACATTTCTGTGAAATACCTTTAGCGAAGCAATTGCAATCTCATGGCTTAAAAAACAACAGCAAATCAAATGTAGGCGGGGAGTTGGTTTTGCTGGCAAGACAAAAATATCTTGGGAAAGCCATCAGCTTCCTTGGCTGGGAATCCCTGTTTGCTATCACTGGTGAGCTCACTTCTAGAAGAAGTAAAGCTATTGGATCAGGAGATTAGCTGGGAGGAGATAACAGGTGAATCAGGCCACCACCGTGCATAAGAATGAAATTCCTCCTGTTACAATGCAGCAGACTACTTATCTGATAGACTGAAACTGGATGAGGGGGGAATTTGGAAGAGGCTGAGGAGGATGCATCCAAACCCAGATCAGAGAATGCAAAGAGATAAAAACCTAACTGAGGCAGAGACAGGTGACAGAACAAGGCATGGACGAGGGACCCTTACAACTCTTTTAATTCAAAGACATAGTGATGTTAGTCTGGATCAGAATGCCAAGGGATCTTGTGACAGCTCTAAGAGCAGCTAACAGCTAGAGAGAGTTGGCATCTGGAGTAGACTTAAACCTATGGAAGCTTATGCTACCAAATTTTTTATCTTGGATCCAAAACACACTGCAGAGATTATCCAGTTTGAGACTGCTCTAACTGCCTGGCTCAATGCTAAGGAATTCTGGCAACTGAAATTTTGTGAGACATTTAGCCTTCTCTCTCAGAGACCTCTGGTGCGACAATAAACTACAGTTCCCAGGATTCCCTAGCACTGAGCCACAAAAGTTAAAGCAATCTCAAACTGAATTATTTCTGCAGTGTGTTTTGAACCTTAAGTCAGTCTCAGAGCTGCTACAAGAACTCTTTTAGTTGTAAAGCTCAGTTGTAAGGCTAACATTTTAAGAGGGAGGCAACATTGCAAGAGATGTGAGTCCAGCTTTCTACCTTTGGCTACTCATAAACTGGAAAAATTAAAAAGTCACTTTGCAAGTATTAGTAAAGAGAGCCCTGCAAAAAACATGATAAAATAATATTCTCTGGTCATTTAATCAAGCTCCAAAGGTAACCTGGAATCTGGTCTGTAATTTTGAGTTCATTTGTTCCATCTCCTTTAAGACTGCATTTTACCTGGTGTGATTTTACAAGAAAATTTTTTTTTAACTCACAAGTGAAGTTGGTTTGGCTGTAAATTAAAACAGCAGGGTCTTATAGAAGCCATTATAATGAAGGCCCTCAACTTGCCATTTGCATGCCTCAAAGTAGTGAAGTTGAAGGCTTTCATGGCCGGCATCCATCGTTTTTTGTGGGTTTTTCGGGCTATGTGGCCATGTTCTAGAAGAGTTTCTTCCTGCCGTTTCGCCAGCATCTGCATTAGCCTCCCGGCCTGAGGCCTGCCATCAGCACAGAACAATACCCATGCAAATCACTCCTGCATTCCCAGGCTCACACAGTATACACACACACACTCTCTCTCTTTCTCTCTCTCTCTCTCTCTCTCTCTTTTTTTTCCAGGCAAGCATTCTCTGAAGATACCAGGCACAGATGCTGGTGAAACGTCATGAAGAAACTCTTCTAGAACATGGCCACATAGCCTGAAAAAGACACAATAAACTACTCATAGTAGTCTTTCCATCTGAACTTGGTGCCCTGGCAGGAATAAAAATTCTGGTATACTGCTGCCTATCTCTCTTCCTGAAGAGGTCCTGTTCCTTCAAAAGACTTAGGGCTGTACAGACTGCCCCTTTCTTGGCTGGATCAGGACCGCAGCAACCTCATGCTGTGGCCTTGATCTGGCCTCTGGTGGGCTCAAAAAACAGCCACAAAAAGTGACTCCCTTTTTGTGCTCTCCAAAGGATGCCATAGCCACAGGGGCACGACCGTATGGTGCCCCTTTGGTGCTTCGTCATCTGGACACAGCGCCGGAGATGCGTCATGATGGCACGTGCCGTCTGGAGCAGTGTGCACCACCATGGTGCCCTGGGACAGAGTTAGGGCCTGCATCATCAGGAAGCTGCATCCTGACTCCGCCCACAGTCTGGCCTTTCAGGCTGGTCTGGATAGCCCCTTACTTACCCTCATGTACCCAGAATTGCTTCTTGTTTGATGACACACCTTCATTAAATTCTTTCAGATCCCTCCTTAAAGTCAATTTTTTCTAGGAATTCAAAGATATAACCATGTTAGTCTGTAGAATCAGTATATAAAGAGATCTTGTGGCACCTTTGAGTCTAACTGAAAGAAAGAAGTTGGCAGCAGGAGCTTTTGTAGGCCCCACTCTACTTCCTCAGGTGCATAGTCCATGAAAGCTCATGCTGCCAACTTCTTTATTTCAGTTAGTATCAAAGGTACTACAAGATCTCTCTACATACCTTTTCTAGGAAAGTTTTGACAAGAAAAAATCCCTACGTCTCATGCCTTACTATAGGAGTGGGCAACCTTTTTGGCCTTTAGGACCACATATGGTTCCAGGTGGTGGGTTGCAGGGTGTCTGTACTCACATTCCCCTCTATAGTCATGCACAGTGCACTCCTTCCATTTCAGCCCACAGGGAGAGAAACACTTAAGTGCCACTTTCCATGCCTGCAGAGAGAAAGGAATGGGATTACTGGAGGAATTACCGTATATACTCTACTATAAATCGACCTCATGTATAAATCGAGGTCAGGTTTTGGGGCTAAAATACTGGATTTTGGTATAAGTCGAGGGTAAAATTTAGGGGTATGTAATAAAGGATCTATAGGATGAAGCAAAGGAAAATTATGCCAAAGAGCTTAACAAAATTAGCTTACTTGCTAATTAGCTTACTTGCTGTTCACTGCTATGATCTTTGGAATAGCGGTATATAAATAAAACAAATTAAATTATTATTAAAATTCCAGAAAGCATAAATTCCTGAAGTGCTCCCATTAAAAGCTGGATGGATGATAAAGCGGGGGGGGGGGGGGGGGGTCAATGCTTTCAGACAGATTACGCTTTTGCCTTTCACCAAGGGATGTTTCCTTTTTTATAAGAGTTAAAGTACATTACTTACATTGACCCATGGATAAGTCAACACAGTTTTTAGGTCAATTTTTTGACTAAAATTTCTAGACTTATACATGAGCATATACAGTAGCCTCCTCTCACAATGACTATTTGGCAACCCTGTTATGGGGGTTTCTGGGGCTGAAGTGTGTGACATGCCCAAGGTCACCCAGTGGGTATCCATGTCTGAGCGGGTGATCGAAGTCTGATCGCCAGAGTTGTAGTCCAGTGCTCAAACCAGTACTTAGTATAACTAATACATTCATCCTTCCATATTCACTGGGGTTAGGGGCACAGGACCCCTGTGAATGTGGAAAAACCGCAAATAACAAAAAGTATGTTTTTACCTGAGGGAACACCTCTCTAGGAATCTCTAGGTCCTCCAGTGCAACTCTGTGGTCAACATCTGTCAGACATTGACCATAGAATTGGAGGAGCTACAAACACCTAGTGGAGTGTTCTATCTCAAGGTCCTTCAGTGCAACTTTTGGTTAAAGTTGACCATAGAGCTGTGCTGGAGGACCTAGATATTCCTAGAGAGAACATATTAATAAAATCTGTGAATAATCAAATCTGCAAAAGTCAAAGCCACACATGTGGAGGGATGATTGTACTGAAGCAGCCCATCATTTCATCTGTCATCTTGGGGAAATGCCTTGTGAATTTTCTGCTTCTTGTGGCTTCAGCTACCATTTTTCCTTATAAGGTGCTGGGACAGTGGTAGCAGGAAAGTAGGAGAAGAATAGGTAGGTTATGAAGGCCTGATGTGGCTTTTAGGTTGTTCTCTTTGTGACAAATAACTATAGAGTTAACTTATTTCCTGACTCCTCAAGTATTCATCTAGTGCTGCAGATATTGCTATTTTTGGGTGTCCAGAGCGTTAAGAATACACACGGAGTTATTGTGTTGCCAAAGGTCCATCTGGTTTAATTTTCTGATTTCTACCATGGTATATTGTTTTGAAATCTGGCTTGTTGTGAAGCACAAACCTCTTTCTGCTAACAAGCCATGTTTTGTTAATTAACCATAGTCTGAACCCATGTGTTGCTATTTGCTAACAAACTTGGGCCTTTTTAGGTGGTTCAGACCTGTAGCCATGGCTTGCCTCTGGTTTGTGTCTACAGCTACCCACTCTGAAACATGAGCTGACAAAAGAGACAGGAGAGAAACAAATAAAAAATGGGGTAACAAGCCATGATTTGTTTGGTCCAGTGCTGTGCAATTAGTAGTTTAAGCAACAATCCCTGGGTGACACAGACTTATTGTGATATGCAGCTGTACTAACGAAACACATGCTCCAGGAAAGTTTATAAGCTGAGCATTATCAAGATAGCCATACATGTTAATTGTCTTCAGCATGCAGCAATCTTAATAGGAATTCATCTGATCATGTTTAAAAAAAGAAAGAAAGAAAAGCAATTGATATGCATAGCTTCTGCAAAAATCTCATGGCAAGGAATGCCGTAAACTCATTCTGTGAAGTCATAATTTTGTTGTGTTTATGCTGTGTCTACTGGTAAGCATTTTCATTGGATCAGCCTAAGTTATATTGTTATGAGAAAGACTGCCTTATGACTGTCCTGAGGAAATGGGTGTGTACCATGAGAACAATTTTTCTGTATTCACACACTAGCATGCAGATATTTAAGTTTTAGCTGTCACTATGAAGCAATGGTAATGTGTGACTCTGATGTCACGGTGGCAGTGAATCTGCTCTAGGTTTTAACCCAAACTTTAAAGGAGTTTTTACTTTTGCCTGATGTAGTTTGTGTATTGGGTTTGGCCAAAAAAAGTATCACTGTTTTGTGGATTTTGGATATTGTAGTTTGCTGTATGGCCAACACAGCTACTCCTGGATATATTTAAAGGAGCTGTTCAGGGTGCTGAAACTATTTGCAGGACAGCTCCTTTAAAGTATGGACTAAATCCCAATGTGGATTTACTCTCCACTGACTTGAAAGCTAGCAACTGTCACTGCTGTGATGGTTTATTGGTTAAACCACTGTTTGCACAGCAGATGACCAAATAAACTATGGCTTGTTTCCCCCATAGTTTCTTTCTTGCTCCTTTTGTCATATCATGCTTCAGGGTAGGTAGCTGCAGACAGAAGTCAAAGACAAGCTGTTGTTTGCTTGGGCAATGATAATAATCGTATTATCCTTAGTTGAGAATTTGTTGTGGATATATGTATAGTTATGGACATGTGGATAATACCTTTGAGGAAATAAAATCGCATTTTGAACTCTCTGTCCCAGGGTATTGTGGATGTAGGACTCATTTTTGTCATGTAATTTCCATTGCCAGATTCCTACATAAAGAAGTTAGCACTCAGCAAAAGGTTTTTGCTCCCTGTGAGAGATGAATTAGCATGCAGACCAGCGCCTTGTCTGTGTAGCAATGGCTGGGGCTCCATCACTCCCCTCCTTTTCCTCCTACTCACACCCTTTACTCTGAATAAAAATGCCATCCCTCCCTATAGTAGCTTCTTCAGTGGTCGCCAGGGCAATAGCTGCAGTGTGTCGGGCCTGTCCTTCCACTTCCCTGGCTGAAGTTGCTGAGGCAAAGTCTAACTTATTTGGGAATCTAACCTCATCTCAGCTCAGTATTAGAGCCGGGGGGGGGGGGGGGGTGTCAAGAAAGAAAGTAGGCTGGGCAGGCTGCCACTCTGTCTGTAGCCCTTTGTCAGCTCAGAGACAGGCTGAGATTAACGTTTGCTTTGCTCTTGGAGAAAGAATGGATGAAGAAGAATACAAACAACAACAAGTTTCCTCCAAGGCAGAAGAGGGTCCCTAGAGAGTTAGGAGAGAGGCTTTCAGTTTGCTGGGGGAAAATAGAAAAAGGAGTAAGGAACTTCTGCCTGTTTATATGTTCAGAATTTCATATAGGGGTATCTTTGACTTCCTTTAGTATTCACATTTTATATCCAAAGTGCTTTACAACGAATAAACTCTTTCTGTTCCTAACTGAAGTAATCTTTATTCCCATGTATGGGGTCCTAAAGAAAGGGTGCACTAGGAAGACACAGTGTTCCTTGTGTTTCATGAGTAAGACATAAAGAATATGGTGGATTTTGTGATGTGCAGGTGTGCATGTATGTGCACACACAGGCTTTGTGGCATGCTTTTGATAATTTTCTAAAGGACTCACTATTTTTCCCCACAAAGGGTTGGCTGTTGTTAGAAGGCAACATGTGGAAATGGCTAGAAATAATCCTTTTGTGAATATGTATGGCCACAGCTGATGCTGTAAAGTGTAGCACTGTTTTCTGTTCCCTTCATGTGGAGTATCTCCCCATCAGCAATGGTGGAACAAGTTATAGGCATGTTTGTAGGTTCATCATCACATACAAATGATTTCTAGCTGTCCTGGGAGAAGAAATCTGACCTATCAGATCCAAGGGACATGTGACACACCTTTGTTGTTGGTCCCTTCACTCCAATTATTTATGCTTTCTTTGCCAAGGGATTCTGAACCTCTAAATCACTGGTTCCCAAACTTTGGTCCTCCAGGTGTTTTTGTCTTCAACTCCCAGAAGCCCCAGTCACTGGCCAAAAGACAAACATTTATGAAAGCTGTTGCTGCTGCGGCTGTTGTTCAAGTCATTTCCAATTTATGGTGAACCTATCATGGGACAAGATATGTTCAGAGGAGGTTTGCCATTGCCTTCTCCTAAGGCTGAGAATATATGACTGGTCCAAGACCCCCCCCCCCCATTGGGTTTGATGGCTGAGCAGGGAATCGAACCCTGGTCTTCAGAGTCATAGCCCAGCACTCAAACCACAACACCACACTGGCTCTTATGAAAGCTGTAGTTCCAAATAAATGGAGGACAATAAATTGTGGAAGCATGTCCTAAATTGTTCTTGAAGAAGAAATAATTTCCAAGTTCTCTTGTCTCAGTCACTAACACTTATAAGAATTTCTTATACTAAAGGATGGAACTTCTCTATTTCACAAATTACATAGGTTTCCATAATCTAGTGTTGTCCATTATTCCTTGCAGTGTGTTAAACAGAGGGGGGGGTGGTTCTTCTCTATATTGTGAGGAACACTGCATGCCAGGCACAGTATACAGACATTAGCCTGTTTTTCTATAGTGTGTTTTTCTGTTCTGTGATAGGTAATTAATTCTTTCTTGCTCCATATCATACCTCATATGGAACAGAAAGCATACTAAATAAACTTTTCCTCAAGTAATGTAAATGTAAAGTGCTGCATTTAGGGCAAAAAATGACATGCATAGATATAGGATGGGGTACATATGGCTGAATGAAACTACGTGTGAAAGGGATTTAGGAGTCCAAGTAGACTACAAGTTGAACATGAGGCAGCAGTGTGATGAGGCAGCTAAAAAGGCCAATGTAATTTTAGGCTGCATCAATAAAAGTATAGTGTCTAGATCAAGGGAAGTAATAGTCCCACTCTATTCTGCTTTGGTCAGACCCCATCTGGAATACTGTGTCCAGTTCTGGGCACCCCAATTCAAAAAAGGATGTTGAGAAACTGGAGCGTTTCCAAAGGAGGGTGACTAAAATGGTGGAGGGTCTGGAAACCATGCCCTATGATGAGCGACTGAGGGAGCTGGGGATGTTTAGCCTGGAGAAGAGAAGGTTAAGAGGTGATATGATAGCCTTGATTAAATATTTGAAGGGATATCATATTGAGGAGGGAGCCAGCTTGTTTTCTGCTGCTCCAGAGAACGGGACCAGGAACAATGGGTGCAAGCTCCAGGAAAAGAGATTCCAACTAAATCTCAGGAGGAACTTCCTGACAGTCAGGGCTGTTCTGACGGTGGAACGCAGTTCCTCGGAGAGTGGTGGGGTCTCCTCCTTTGGAGGTCTTTAAACAGAGGCTGGATGGCCATCTGTCAGGAATGCTTTGATTGTGAATTCCTGCATGGCAGGGGGTTGGACTGGATGGCCCTTGGAGGTATCTTCCAATTCTATGATCCTATGATTTTGTCCCATGGTGGCTCTCAATGCTATTTATGTTTTCCCTTTCATCTCTTTACAGTGAGAACAGATAGGGATAATGAAAGTCCATTAAAGACCCATTAAGAATGGGATAATTATGCATGTGAATATAGGCTGGATCCCAGGGACATATGAGTGGGGTACTGTAGTTCAGATCTTTCAGGGTAGTAGCCCCATTTTGGCAGGGAGAGTCCTTCTGGCTCCTTTAGAAACAGAGAATGTTCTCAATGCTCTGTTGTTAAGCTGCCTCAGAGGATGATGGGCAGCAGCCCCCTCACCCCCCAAGCTGCCTTGTTGAATGAGCAATTGTTCTGCCTGCCACCCCTCCTCTCTCTCCCCAGTTGCTATGAATGTTGTTGTTTGGGGTCATTAAGGAGTTCTGGTGGTAGAGGGGTTGTGACCCTGGCAGGGTCTTGAATAGCTATTGTCCCTTTTCTTCCCTTCTTGAATGGGAGGCTGATGGCCTGTCTCAGAATGACCCAGAGAGTGAGAGATGGTGGGAGGATTTTCCCACAAGGTTAATAGATTGAGTTGGATGGGGCCAGATGCTGAAATTCCTATATCCCCCCCCCCCCGCTCCGTAGCACACACTGAGAGGTTTCTTCACCTTCTCATGATGGATTTTAATAAATTATAGAGTCTGCACTTGTCCAACCGTGGTTTAGCTTGTAACAGGCTTCCCCATTGTAATGCCTGATTGCTTCGAAAGAGCCTACCTCCCCATATAATTTCCTCAGAAAATCTCCTCTTTTGTTGTCTGAAATAACTTGCTCTGGTGCGTGTGGTCTTCCCCTGACGGCAGGATTTTACTTTTGCTCAAGCCTAATGAGTCAAAGAATGTTGTTGGAAATGGGAACTAAGGCACAAATATCTAGCGGTTAGCCACAGAAAGGGGATGGTCTTTATTAATCTTTATAGTCTTTATTCATCTGTATATAGAAAGTTGATAAGTCTCCATTAATCTCTCACTGCCTTCTTCCATCCCAACAATAAATTCTTCAAACATTTTATTATGTAAAGGAACCTAGTCCAATCACCACAGTGTTTTTCTTTTCTGCCGCACTTGCTGTGGTGTGTTTATTACTAAATCATAAAACATTTCATGTAAAACGACAATCAACGGATTAGATGATCCAGGTTTATCCTTTCCCTTTATTGTTTGATCACTTGCTAATCCACGCTGTTCAGCCATCTGCATCAGGCACCTGTTCCTAGTACACCTTAATAATGGTCTCTTACTTCATACTTCATATTTCATACTCATTCTCCCGAACCTTTCTTTGAAAAGAAAATTCTATTCCCGCACCCCACCCCTAGTTCAGCCTGGGGCCACAGATCCTCATTTGTTTGCATCTAACTGCAGGGAGGGCTGTTGTACATGATTCATTTATTTCTGGGTGCTGGATTGAAAGTTGTTGTTTTCTGTTGAATTTTACTTTTAAAGAAAGAAAGGAAAAAAGATGTTTTAAAAAAATTTCAACAGCTTTATAAATGTTACTGTTCCTGGTCGGCTTTCTTTTCTGCCAAGTAATCTTAGCTTCTAATATTAATCAGGAGGATTAGCTAAAGGAACATTAAAAAAATTAGATACCATTGAATTTATCACAGACCCATTTGAAGACTTAGGGCAAGAGTCATGGCTTGCATCTTTTTGGATCTTATTACATTCTATCCCACTCCCATAACAGTATAAACATGTGTAATAACCTGAGGCTTTAATATCACTCTGTCATTACATCAGAGGAATTGGATTGATATCTATGAAAGCTTGTGCTAAAATATAAATTGGTTATTCTTAAAAGTGCAGCTAGATTTCTCACCCCCTCCCTTTCGCCTTTTTGATACGGACATTTCAAAAAAGAGAACTCTCATTTTCCCCCTACACATTTTTGTGCAGATTTAGGAGTGTTTAGACCTTGCAGTGCCAGTTTCTCCTTTCTCTCTTTCTGGGTGCAGTCCCAGACACAAAGGGACAGTCTCTTGATTGTTCAATTAATTTCCACAGTGTTCTAGAAGTCAGAAAGCACCCATGGCTTGCCAGAGATTTGAAAATTATATTTTAATAAGCTGAAACCATTAATTGCAATCCAGATCAATGTATACCTTGCTTTGACATTACCCATGTATTAATTAACACAGAGAAAGTATGCTGACATAGACAAAATTACAGAATAATGCTGCCCAAAAAGAGCTTTTCTGCATGGCTAATTTTCATCCTTTTCAGTGTACGTTTCCTTGGCATAGCCCCCCCTCCCCCCTTTTTTTTTTAACAGATACTGATTTCAAGATAATTTACTTTACTGATACTAGAATGTGTTTAGCTTTGCAGTATTAGGGCACATGGCAGCTTCCTAATTGTGGGCAACCTCAAAAAAAGGAGGAAAAACATTCTTTTCCTCCCATGTGTAGAGAAAGCCAGTTTTATAAATCGTACAATTCATTCTGATTTTGACCATCCCCTTCTCTAATATGACCCACCCACTAATGTGAGATGCATCTGGACTCCAGCAGCACTGTAAAATTAAGGAATTTGATACAATGGACATGTGAACTTCTTTGAAAAACTTTGGGCAGAGATGTTGGTTAGTTACTGTCCTTATTCATACCTTGTTTGCATTCTACTGCTCACACATGACTGCTGCATAAATGGGGCTCGCTGCTCTCTTGAATGGAGAAAGGCACTCTGCCTCTCACACATTTATGGATGGATATAGCCCCATATTTGTAGCTGTGACTAGGGAAGTTTTTGCTGCCAGAGAAACTTTGCAGATCCATCTTCAAGAGGTTGTTAAATTTTAATTATTTCCTTTCCTATTCTACAATGAAAAATTTATAGTTATTTGACAATCAAAGAGGGAGAAAATCCCTAATTTAAAAATGTTACTGCTGACATGCTCAGGTTAGGCAAATATATTTATATTACTTCCTTTAGCTTAAAAGTGAAATCTATTCAAATGTTAAATAAGTGTTTTACAGCAGGACTTTGTCCTAATAATAATTTTACATCCATCAGTTCCTTGTTCCGGGAAGGGTGTTGGTAAATACTGTATAGGTTGCAGTGTGTGTAAAACAATTCTTACCTTCTGTTCTTTGCAGGCCTGTTTTTTTCTGGGGAAATTGCCAACTTTCCATTTCTTAGTTTCTCACCACCTAGCCATAAAGCAAGAATGGCCTTGACATATTTTCTGGAGAAAAATAGGGTCATGCTCTGTTTGAATACTTCCTTTTTCAAGAAGGAAAACCCCAATTAAAATGTGTACTTTCATAGAACTGAGGTTATAAACAGAGAATTAAACATAAATCCTCAAACTAAGGCACGTTACAGACGCGCCGAAGGGGCGTGCTAGGGTTAGGAAGGGGCGTATTACGGTTGAGAAGGGGCGTATTAGGAAGGGGCGTATTAGGGTTGACGCCCCTCAACCCTAGTACGGACCAAGTCCGTACAAAATAGCGGCGCCCGTCCACATGAGCCATTGGCACCTCATGACATCATAACCACGCCGCAAAGAGAAGCGCCATTTTGGGGCTTCTTTTTGGAGCGCGGAGGAGTTGCGTGGTTTGTACGCTGGGGCTCCTCCGTGCTGCAAATGACGGCGGCGGCAGACTGCCCGTTTTGGGTGGTCTGTAACGCGCCCATGATACTCATAGTTTGCATTCTTCACATAATCCCAATACTAGGATTGTATCAGGGCTTGTCAGCTACATGTGTATTACATCAAAGCAAATTACCATGCTCTCCCATCATTTGTGCATAGCAGTTTTACTTACCAATCAGCAAGTTATCCAAACCCAAAATTAGATGTCAAGATTCTTGAATTGCCTCCAGGACTGCACTCTTATTGGGCTGCATTTCAATCTTGTCACTCAGTATATTAGAAGAAATCTTTGTATTTTGCCCTATACCAGGGTTGCTTCCTCCTCCCTGATACTGCTTGATGAAGTTTTAACTCATTTTCTTAATAAATGCTGAATTAGACCAGTAGCACACTTCCTCAGCACAGATGTACTCCTAAAGTAATTTGGAGTATAATTCCTAGAATCCCTGACCACTGGCCATGATGGCTGAGGGTTATGAGAGTTCAAGTCCCAAACAGTTAAAGGATGCCAGGTTGTCTACCCTGATTTATTGAATAACTTACCTAAAAAGTACAGGGTGGGGTGGGTGTATGCTGGAAACTGGAGGCCAGACTAGATAAATGAGGCAGCCTGTTTCTTGGATTTCCATTTCTGTCTTGTTCACCCTGAAGGGAGTGGGCGAGGGGGACATTCTTATATCAAAAGGAACATGTAGTTAAGAGTTAAACTTTCCCCTTTCTCCATACCTTGCACCTTTTCAGCTATTTTTTTCCAGGCTCAAGTCATTTCTACTACTGAAGTCCTCCTGGGAGAAAAGTGCCTGGTGTTGAGATGAAGGCGCAGAGAAAGCTCAGGCAGCACTTCTCACTCAGGCAGACTTTCTAATATAAGAATCAGATGCACCGTATCCTGCTTCCTTTGAATCTGGGTGGACACATGAAGAATAAACGTGATAGCTCCCATCACAGCTTGTTTGCCCTTGGGAGATGACTGGAAATTTAGGGCATATGATGAGGGAGATCTGGGGGGAGAAGCAGATGTGGATAGGGTACAGAATTGAGCATAAAGTTACCTTGTGAAGTGAGGATGGAAAGAAAAAGTAGTGGATATGAGTGTATCTGCCTCTTTCCACAGTTTTGGAGGCCTCCCATTTTAATGTGATTTAAATGGGATTATTTTGTTTATTACAGTTTATTAAACAAATCAATGATATCAGCCATAAGCTAAAAGCCCCTGGGTACTGTGGTGTACAAATGTACAACCATCTGGATTCCTCTTTTCTTTTGCTCCTCAAGCTTGTCTTTCTTTTCTTCAACAGCTCCCCTAACTTTTAAAACCCAGTGAACTGGGGGCAAAAGAACCATTGTTGTAACAAAGGGTTTGGTCAGAAGAATTACATTTGATGAGTGGTTTGCAGTGACCTTAGACCTTTCTCCTGAATAGTATCACTAACAGAAGGCAATATGGGTAGTAAAACAAAACAAAGCAAAACAAAAAACCCACAACATTTTTTGTTCTCATCTTTGTATCTTCACATAACTGGCCAGTAGAGCTGTTTCAAATGCTTATGAGTCTGTTACACCAGGGAGCCCTGGTGGCACAGTAGTTAAATGCTGGTACTGCAGCCAAAATGTTGTGTGTTCAGTTCTGCAGGGTTCCAGGTTGACTCAGTCTTCCATCCTTTCATAGATTGGTAAAATGAGTACCCAGCTTGTTGGGGGCAATTGGCTTACTTACACACTGTAAATGGCATAGAGAATGCTTAGTTTACTATGAAGCAGTATAGAAATGTAAATGCTGTTGCTATTGCAGCTATTACAATTTGGCCCAAAGGGGAATTTTAGTCACTCAACAGTCCACTGCAAAGAATTTGCCCACCACTTCAGAGATAAAATTTCTTAGAATAACACTGATTTGGATACTACACTTTATCTAGGTCTGGTGGATGTAACCTTGGCCTCTGCTTGTCCCATACTGATAAACGCTTTTCAGTTTGTGCAGCCCAGGTATGTGCACAGGATCCTTGGAGAGGTGAGAGCCACTCTTGTGTACTAGGTCCTTGCCCCTCCTGGCTTATTACACAGGCCAGAAGGAACTGACTGAGGAGTTTATCGCATTGGGCCAGGAACGGGCCTGTTGCGTGCTAAAAAGGGGGCGTTCTGGGGACGGAATGGGCCCCAGAACGCATCTTACCGCATGGAGGAACGCCGCAGCTGCTGCCGGGCGTTCCAATTGCGTCCCCGCTCTGTTCCAGGGGGTGCGATTTGGGAGAACTGTTCCCAAGTGTTCTGAGAAATCACGCCCCCTGGAATGGAGCGGGGACGTGATTGGAACGCCCGGCGGCAGCTGTGGCGTTCCTCTGTGTGGTAAGATGTGTTCTGGGGCCCATTCCATCCCCAGAACACCTCCTTTTTAGCACGCAATGGGCCCCTTCCTGGCCCAATGTGATAAACTCCTGAGTGTGGGTAGGGTAAGCAGTTAATGTCTCTGTATAGTGAGGCAGAGTCCCAACATGCCTAGTGGCCACGTGCCTCTCTTCTCTTGGCAGGAGCACTTCTGTAGGGCATCTGAAGAAGATCTTTAAGTACAGACAGGTATATTTGAGTGAATGGTTGTCCCTGTTAATGAATTGTGATCAGAAGTTGTTAATGACTTTGAAGGTCAAGATCAGTCTTTTGAACTGGATGGATTAATAATAATAATAATAATAATAATAATAATAATAATAATAATAAATTTTATTCCGCGGATCAAAGTGGTTTACAACCGTAGAAAACCATTACAACCATAAAAAACTGTTACAAAACATCTCTAGATAAAAACCAATTATACAAAATTTAAAACACAGTCATACAGCAAGGTAAGGCAGGAAATCAGTGGCATCGACATACACAGCTTCATTTATCGGGGGGAAGGCTTGACAAAAAAGGAAGGTTTTAAGCCTTTTTTAAAATGTTTCTGGGGGGGGTCGTCAAACGGAGCTCCTCGGGAAGGCTATTCCAGATTTGCAGGGCCATCACTGAAAAGGCCATCTGGGATGTAGAAACATATTTGGAAGGTGGAATTTCCATAAGACTCTTCCTGGATGTTCTGAGCGTGCGGGGCGGATTAGGAGCCAGTGTCTGTGTAGATGAGTTTGATGGTTATACACTTGTGTAAGATAGAGCCACGTACCAAATGATGAGTAATGCAGTCTGGTACTGTACAGCTGAAGTAGGATCTCTAGCATTCCCATTCTGTAGGTTTGTTCCCCTTATTATGTATCCTTAACTGTGTGGCAGTGGCATTGAAGCCAACAAAAGAGGGGCTGTTAAATTGGTCTCCAGTGCCATTTGTTATCCTACATGGAGAGATAAACAGTCTATATATCTTCTGTTCCCTGGCCTAGTTGATGTGTGTGTGTGTGTGTGTGTGTGTGTAATATATTAACACACACACAGTGGCCCCTAGGTATCTACTGTGGTTTAGTCCCCCATGGATATCAAAATCTGTGGATGATTTAGTCCCATTATATACAATGGCATAATAAAATGATGCAGTTATATACAATGGCAAAATCAAGCTTTGCTTTTTGTAATGTGTGTGTGTGTGTGTGTGTGTGTGTATATATATATATATATAGTGTGTGTGTGTGTGTGTGTGTGTGTGTGTATTCTAATATTTTCAAGCTGTTGAATCCCTGGATAAAAAAAGCTGTGGACATCGAGGGCCAACTGTATATGTAATATATTACATCAGGAGACATGGCTGGCATTCTGTTGATGACATGCCTGTATGTCTCCTTTTTGGACGGAGTGGAAGGGGTATTCTGTAGCCCTTTATACCTTATCCAAAAATTCATCCTCCTCAGGCAGCTGTCAAGTCTCAGCTGCTGCAGAGGCAAGAAAGGATTGCAACAAGGCTTCAGAGGAGAAAGACGCAGCTGGTCTTAGATCCAAGTGTGAGAGAAATGAGAGTTTTTTACTGATGGAATGTACTCTCCCTTTCCCTACTCCTTGAAGCCAAGATAAACCACATCTTCTTCCTCTGAACTGCCTCCTCCTTTCTTCATCTCCCCACTGGGAAGCATCAGTTCTGCTTGAGGCTCAGCAGGAGCTGGAGAAGGAGAGGACATGGAACTGCACTGGCAGGAAGTTGTACTCAGGGTGACCAGACGTCCTCCTTTTCCAGGATGTATCCTCCATTTCAACCTTCTGTCCAGGAGGAATTTCAAAATGTCATCTGTTTTGAGCATAACTAAGAAGCATGCATGTATGTTTATATGAGTAGTTTTAGCTTTTATTTGGTCATGCCCTACATTTTTCTCGAATGTACTACATTTTGTGGTGCCTTGTCCTCCTTTGTGGGTATGACACCTGGTCACCCAGATTGTACTCTACCTGCTTGATGATTCATGCGATCCCAAATCTATGTTAGAGTTACATGGGAATGGGAAAAAGTGTGAGGAGAAAGTGCGTAGATCAGTCATCAACAGCCATTTCTCCTTTCACTCCCCCCTCCCCGAACAGCCTTTACTTATAGCTGCGGATCCAGCTTTGGAGGATACTGTTTAATTTTTACATTTATTCAGTGCTTTTTCTTCCACATTGTTATTCGGTGCAGCATTTATAGAGTTCCTAGTTGTTCCTTCCAGGCACAGAAAAGTAGGATTTTCTGCCTTCAGATGTATGCCATGGGGCCCTGCGCACCAGAGATGCAAGGGGGAGAGTTTAATTCTTTCTAATCCTGTTGATCGTTTCTCACCACCAGTAGCATTATGAGGCCAAGGTAGTGTTAGGGACTCTGTGTTTTCCTTGTCTTGTGTAATTTGGTTCAGAAGCACACACAGGTTAAAATGGAGCCTTTGGAGATGTCGAGGAGAAGATGTAGTATTTTCCCGAGCAACTGCTTTCACCTTCTTAGGAACGCCCATTCCTCACACATGAGAGCCATGGATTCAGTGCTTCAGAATGTAACTAATCAGATTATCTCTAAACCCATTAACTCTATGGACATAGATAAAATAGTCCTGAAATCTCATTAGCAAGTTTTGTGGATGAAATAGGGCAGTGTGTCAGAAGGCTCCAGCCACCTTGTTTGTGTGGTAGGGTGGTGTGTTTTTGTACATTGGAACATAATGTGCACATATAACTTCCCAAAAGGTCAAGATGATCAGACTTCCTCCTTTTCCAGGACCTACATTTCAGCCTTTTGTCCAGGAGGAATTCCAAGAAGTCCTCCATTTTGAGCAGGACTAGGAAGCCTGAATTTAAATTTATATGAGTATTTTTAGCTTTTATTTTGTAATGTCCTACATTTTTCTTGCACGTTTTACATCTTGCGGTGCCTTGTCCTCATTTGTGGTTAGGACATCTGATTGCCCTGCAAGATGCATATATTATCTGTTCTGATAACATGTGGTTTTATTGCTTAGATTTTTCATCAATAATTTATTGTGAAAATTCCCCTTCTCTTCCCAAACATCTTTCAGAGTAGAAAGGAAGGTCAAGCTAGATATTTTTTAAACAAGATAACAGAGAGACCAGAGGTCCATCTATTTAGCCAAATTGTTTTGTTGTTCTTGTGTGCCTTCAAGTCATTTCCAAGTTATGGCAACTCATCATGGGGTTTTCTCGGTAACATTTGTTCAGAGGAGGTTTGCCATTGCCTTTCAGCGAGGCTGAGAGAGTGTGACTTGCCCAAAGTCACCCAGTGGATACCATGGCCGAGCTGGGAAACAAACATTGGTCTCCAGAGTCATAGTCCAATACTCAAACCACTATGTCACATTGGCTCTCCATGTAGTTAAATACGATAAGGAATATAATTGCTTTTTTCCTTGCAACTTTGGAAGTCCAAGGGTTAATACTGGCAGTGGAACAACAACAGTGTGGAGGCTGTTAACTCCTGCTGGTTGTGTAAATATTTGTTACTGGGTGTAGTTCCTCCATCAGGAATGCTCTGGTGTCTTTTGTCAGAGGAACTGGTTGGAGTCATTTCTTGGTTATCTAAACACCACTGGCAGAAGCTAAGGATGATATTATAATTAGTTAATGTATTATGGTTGTTGTTAAATTGAGGCAGATGAGTAAGATGTACTTCTTGAGACGCTTGTTTCTGCATCTACAGAAATGGATTTCTTTCATTCATATGAAAAGTTCATTTTATTTTAGTTTTCAGCAGTGCCCAGTTGTATTTCATCAGCACTTAGAATCCTGAAATGGAGAAACATATATATGTGAAGTGACAGAAACAGTATAAAAGAAGAGTGTAGTGTGGTTTTATGCATTTGCAATAAATGTGTGCATTTCTTTACTGTGCATACTTTAGTCTGCTTCCAAGTAATTTAATAACTTTTTAACTTTTGAGTTTTGTGAATTTTAGCTATAGATTTTAACCTGTTGTTGGCTGCTTTGAATCCTGAATTAGGAAAAAGTTGGGTTATAAATAAATATGTTAATAAATAATAATAAATAATTCTGCAAACACTGCAAATATTAGAGCCCTAAAGTGTAAATGATTTTTGATGTTCTCCCTTTATAATGCTACAAATTCAGGGATTCGAGGAAAATTTCATCAAGAGGAGCAGAATTTTTCTTTTGGGAAGGCAATACCCCTACACAAAATTGATACACCTTTGCCAGGCTGGAGACTGTGGATTGGTGTATCATATTTGCAAGGGCCAAGGAAACGGCAGATAATAAGGGTATGGAGTGTGGATGTGACAAGAATTTTGCCATTGTATTTACCAAAATTCATTCGCAAAGGTATGGCAGGGGCTACAAAAACCGGCAGGGACCATGTGTTGCCCATCTTTGGCTTAGATGTTGTATATTTAGACCAGACATTACATTCAATGGAAACTAAGCTTATGATGTAGATTTCCCATTTTGCTTGGAATTGACTGACTTCTACCAATTTCCAGTCAGTATCTTTTCCCCTGTTACTGGTTGGAGCTGCTCCGTCTCCCAATTCTACAGTGAGTTTTAACAATTGGCATTTCTCACACACAGATTTTACAAGCAAAAGAGGTGCTTTATGTAGGACCTAGCTTCATAATCTGTTTAGTTTCTCTTTCACCTCACCATATGTATTCAGAATGTCTTGCGTACTCAACAGTCCTTGCAAAATTCCTATAAGGTAGATCAATAATATTATCCCTTTGTAAATGATTTACTCCACTTGAAAAAAAAAGGGCGGGTTTTTAAAAAAAAATTACATAGTGAGTATGTGAGTGATGTAAGGTTTCAGGTTCACATTCTTAGTCCCGGTCCAGACGGGCACTTTAGCACGTCCTGGCAACGTGCTAGGGTTGCCTCTGGGCGCTGTTTCCAGACGCCTCGCAACCCTAACATGTCACCAGGACGTCATCGCTGTGCGGCACCATATAAATGACGCGCACAGCTGTGATGTCACTGCTGCGTGCCGTCCAGATGGACCCGCGCAGCAGCGACATGCTCGTGCCACCACCAGCACTTTGCGGCAGCGCTAAAAGGAGCCACTTTTCAGCACTACTTTGTTTTCTGCATAGCTGCGCTGCGCAGTTTGGTTGCTGTGGCATGGCTATGCAGAAAAGAGAGGCAGCTCCCGGCCGCCTCTTTCTGGCGGTCTGTACCCCACCATAGTTTCTGTATTACACTGGCTCTCTTTTTTTCATTCAGCCTCAAGTATACTTTTCCATTAATCCTCTTCTTCAGCTATGTTTTGGTGACCCAGAGTTATAATAATCTGGTTTCCTTCCCTTTATGGCATTCATTATGTTCTCATTACTCTCTTTGCAGGCACTATTCGCCCAGTGCGGCGCAGCTATTATGATCCCTCCTCAGCCCCAGGAAAAGGCGTGGTATGGGAGTGGGAGAATGACAATGGCACCTGGACCCCCTATGATATGGAGGTGGCTATCACCATCCAGCATGCTTATGAGAAACAGCATCCCTGGATTGACCTTACTTCCATTGGCTTCTGTTACATCATTGACTTCAGCACCATGGGGCAGATCAACCGCCAGACTCAACGCAAACGCCGTGTCCGCCGCCGACTTGACATGGTCTACCCGCTGGTCACTGGCACCTTGCCCAAATCCCAGTCATGGCCAGCAAGCCCTGGTGTAGCCAGCACTCCCCCTGCTCCTGCCTGCACCTGTCCACAGTGCCTCCTTGTCATGAGCATCAAGGCAGCAGTAGCTGCTGGGAGCAACGGAGGGTCTGGAGCTACAGTGAGCCAACAGCAGCCACATCAACCGCAGCCACCTCCACGGAAGGCCATTTCCCTTTCTGGGAGTAGCAAACTTCCCACTCCAGCCTCAGTTCACAAGCCCCAAGATGGAACAGCCACAATGCGCAGCTCCTTGAAGACCCTGGCATCTCAAGTGAGCCGGAGGCAGGCAGCCAGCACACCAGCCCTTACCACAACAAACTCTCCTGCCAGCCCTCCTGGTGCCAACGGAAAGGTGACCCGTGCCAGCCTTAATACACTGAACCGCACCAACCTGCAGCGCCTGGCAATTGCACAGTCCCGTGTCCTGATTGCCTCAGGGTAATATTTGTTTAATCATTTACTGTATCTCTGACCCTTTTCCCCTTCAGGTGTCATAATACAAATCCTCAAGTTATCTCGGCAGCTACTCCGTGAAGTAGGTCTCATTGAGACTGATTAGCCCAAGGATACACAGAGAAATTTCATAATGCACTGGAGGCAAAAATTTAGATTTCCAGATTCAAGTCTTACATCCTAACTCAGGGATGGGCAAAGCATGACTTGGAGGCTAGATGACTGAAGCCCTAGTCTTAAGCCACTGAGAGAGGGCTGTCCCAAGGGACTCTAGTTTTGACAGAGGCCTGAAATGACCCATCATACCTCCTTGAAGTTTCTGGAAGCATAGTTGGCAAATTTTAAACCCAACCAAATTGGAAGTGGGCTATGCAGAGCCCTCCAAAAATGGTGCATATGAAGCAGGTATGGCATCAGAGACTGATGTGACTCCTCATCTCCTTGAATTTGCCCATTCTACCACTTTAACCATCACACCATACTGGCTCTTCTATTGCTCAGTGATATTGTTGGCTGAGGAGAACTGAAGCTTATCCACACTGCACAGTTAACAACAATTTGATAGCACTTCAATTGTGATGGCATAATATTGCAGAATCCTGGGATCTGTAACTTGTTGAGCTGTCTGCTAGAGAGCGCTAGTGCAGGGGGGTGGGGGTGGAGTAGAGTTCCTTAGCAAAAACAAATCTGCATATCTCACCAAATGACAAAGCATAGAATGGGGTCAGAACAGTTGAAGTGCCATCAAAGTGATGTAATTGTGCAGTCTGGACATACTCCCTAGTTGAAACTAACAGTGCCTACTGCTTATTAATTACAGTAAATCCACATGTGTCATATGATGCATGTTGTTTTACAGTGGCACATTTGTGGATCATTATGTAGGAGAAGCTCTTCTAAAGTTTCCTTTTGAGGATGTTGGCTTGATTTGGTCTTCAGAGATGGTGGTTAGGCACTGCTCTGTTAATCCTGGATCATTGTAGACACTTACGAGTCAAACCTGATTTTGACGCATGTTAAAAAATGTTTCCCATATTGATGGCCAGCTGAGTTTCAACTTTTGTGCAGTATTGCTCAAGGTTTTGTCATTAAGAAACTGCCTTGAAATTTTTTAATTAAGACTGAGCTGAGGATTTAAAAACATTTTGAGTTTTTGCTGCTTTTGATGTGGGGAAGAAGAAGCCAATTTCTGAGGTGGGGTGACTGAAGCATCTCCACAGGCCCTATGAGAGACACCAGTTTGTACGTCCTGAGAATCTAGGAGGTTCTAGGATGGGTGTTTGAGGCTCTGCGTCACTGGGTAATGTATGCAGTCAAAACTGTGTATGTGTTAGGAAATTGCTAATGAAGAGCTACGACTGTGTATATTGAGGAGGGAGCAAGCTTGTTTTCTGCTGCTCCAGAGACTAGGACCCGGAGCAATGGATGCAAGCTCCAGAAAAAGAGATTCCACCTCAACATTAGGAGGCATTTCCTGACAGTAAGGGCTGTTCGACAGTGGAACAAACTCTCTCGGAGTGTAGTGGAGTCTCCTTCCTGAGAGGTCTTTAAACAGAAGCTGGATGGCCATCTGTCGGGGATGCTTTGATTGAGATTGCCTGCATGGCAGGGGGTTGGACTGGATGTCCCGTGCGGTCTCTTCCAACTCTATGATTTTATGATTCTATGGCAGACATCCCACACCAGTCCTTCTCAAACCCTGCCTGCTGCCTTTCAGAAAATACCGCAGACCTCTTTAACCATAAAATGGGGGAGGTCTGTAAACCCCCTTTGAATTTTAATGAGGAAGTGAAACATTCTTTTTCTCTCCTCTTCAGAGCTGGGGAGGATTCCTGTCAAAAGGCCTATAGAAATCTTTTCAGGCTGATGATCTGGAAGGCACCCCAACCCTGGGTCTCCCCCACCCTCACCAAAACACTCTTTCTTGGCCATCTAATTAGCGTGCTTCTTCCTTTTTGTCTGGCTTTGCCATCGGCCTTCTGTTGCCACCGCTTTCCCCTCCCTGCCCATGACCCTTCCCAAAGACTTTCCCATAGATGGGAGCAAGAGAGGAAGGGGCCAAGGTGATGTTTCCTGGAACAAAAGGCTCTGTGAATAACTTGGAGACACAAGCATGGTTTCTAAAGATCTGGAGAAAGGATCAGTGAGGAGCTGGCTAGCAAGCAGGGAGGGTGGAGAAATGCCTCCTCGGTCTTTAGATTAGAGGATTTTCTGTCTCCCGTTAGGCCTTGGTCTGTCACTACGGCAACTATTGTCCACTTGGAAAGGTTCCCGCTCTGGCTGTAATTCAGGCTTTGGCCGTCTCAGTGCATATTTCCATCCATCGCTACCTCCAGATATGCCTCCATAGTGGTGACACTTCCCCTGTTGTCTCAGGGGGGAAATTAGGATTGTTAACTTTTAAATGACATTCTACCAGTCAATAAATGGCAGTTTCTTGAATCTAAAGCCAGTGTTTGGGTTAGGCTGGGCTCATGAGAACCCAGAGACATGCAGAAAATTTCACACTGAAATTCACAGAAGTTGTTGGCTTCACCTTGCCTTGCATGTCTAACAGGGCTTGGCATGGGGTTTTGCAGTCCACAAGGTTGGCTTCTTCAACTTAGGCTGAAGGAGACTTGAGGCAGGTGAGTGAAATCCTGCTTCTCAAGGACTATATCACAACATGGCAGTGATGAATTGAGAGTTTGCAATTAACATGCAGCCACATTTTAAGAGAGACAGCAGGTTTTTCAAACTATGTCCCATTTATTTATTTATTCTGTTTACTCTATTTATTTATTGCCTCTTGACTTACCAGGAGGGCTCATAATGCACCGTTGATAAAAGTGATGCACAGTTGATAAAAACACTTTAGAAACATTAAATAAATGACTAAAAACCCAGTTTAAAGCAATCCACATTTTAAAATCATTCTAAAAGCAGACAAAAAGTTTCTAAAAACAGACAGAACACACACCCCTCATTTTGAGAGCCGAAAGCCAAACAGAACAGCACAGTCCTCACTGCTTCTGCAGACTCAGAAAGGATAGAGCAAGCCTAATATCCCTTGGGAGCGGGGGTCTCACAGGTGGGGTGCTGCTACAGAGAAGGTCCTATCACATGTACCTCCCAGCATAGCCTCATGGGGTGGTGGGGAATGTAACAGGGCTTTCACTGATGGCCTTAGGTTTTAGGTAGGCTCAGAGGGGAGAAGGATGTCTTCTAGATGCCCTGGCTTCCAGGGTATAAGAAGTTCTTCTCTTTAGAGACATCTTAATGAAAACACTTTTTCTGTTTTTCATCCAGAAATAAGAGCAAAACTCCATGCACGAGGCTTTTTTCACATTCCTTTCAAAGTTGCTTAGGTGTCATCTGGCATATCTGATTATAGAACCTTTAGGGCTGAAGAGCGGGGTATAAATACCGTACACTAATGATGATGAAGATGATTTTTAGCCATGTGGGTGCCCTTATTGGGTATGATAGTTCCTTTGGCCGCATCTGCTACAAGTGGGAACTGTGAAGCAGCATACAGTAACACAACATTTGAACATGACAAGCCAGGATTCTCTTAGATTCCTGGTTTGTTGTGGTCCTCTAATTTGGCCTGATGACTGGTTATTTCTAGTTGAGACATAAAACCCAGATAGGTACCTAAGAGGATACTTCAGTTAAATAATATTTCATCTTGGGACAGAGCATTTAACTTCTGTGGAAATGTGGCATTAGGGTGAAAGTATAGGAAGAAGCAGTGTTCCCAGAAAAGATAGGGACCTTTCAGTTACTGGCTAGTCAGTCATGAGGTTAATCCTATCTGTCATGCAGAAAAGCAGAAAAAAGTTGTTGGAAGAACACACCCAGTAATACACCTGACTCTCTTCCCATGCACACCCACGCTGTACTACACACATACATACATACATGCACACGCACACCCCTACACACCTTCAGGCAGTCATGTCTGTCACAACCACAGACTTGCCTTTCCACCTAAACAGTCCTCTTGTCTGTGCCACACACCCTTCTTTCTTTCAGATATTTAATGTGCCTCTCCCAACTGGGTCTCCTTGTTCAGCCAGGGAGTGTCTTTGTGCCTCAGGCTTTTAGCAGCCCAAGGCTAGTTTGTAACCTGTCAGTCTAGTTTAGCAGGAACACACTGCTTTTTATCACTTTCAGGGTCCTAACAGAAACTACTCTGGGAATCAAGAAACTGCAAGGGAGCTACCCACCTGCTGAGTGTGGTATCTACAGAGATGTAATGCACCAGCTTCCTGGCTCCCACAGTGCCTCAGCTCTATTCTTCAGAGAGATTCTGAAGTGTCCTTTGAAGTGTAATCTTGTTCCATGTTTTCCGTGGTTCTCAACATAGTCTCTGCTTTGCAGTGATGCAGAATTGCTCCACAGCCTTTTATAATACCTCTTCATTCTTTCTTCCCAGGGTCCCTACAGTTCCTGTGAAAAACCTCAATGGCTCAAGCCCAGTCAATCCAGCACTGGCAGGTAAAAGGAGCAAAATCACTGTGCAACCAGAACAGTCATGAATGACTCATAATTGTCATATGGCATATACAGTATAAGGGACACATGGGGGCATGTAATCAGTTCTGAAACATTTTGAGAGACCTTTTAAGAGCACAGTGATGTGGGAAAGAAATGTCTTGTAGCTCATTCAAGATGTGGAAAGAATATGTAAAGCTGGGTAGAGATAGGCATCTTTCTGGCTAGGGAAGATAGTGGGAATTGTAGTCCCAATGCAACTGGGCATCTGGAGAATTATGCCTCCAACTCACCCAACTAACTTTCTAATGTCACATCCCTATGGGTTTTGTATTCCACCACTGCCACCAGATTTATGTGAAATGAGATGAACGGTACACTCTCCTTAATATGACTGTCACCACAATATTAAGTGGTGGTGGGTCCCCAAACTAAGGCAGGCACCTTAATAAACGCTCTGTTTCAAATTACTATATATTAATGATGATGGTAACGTGGGTGTGATTCATTAAAATAGAATCAAAACTTTATTGAACAGGTGTTTCAAACAGATGTTACTCAAATAGTTTCAAAATAAACAGTTATTAGCTCAGGCACTTGTGTTATTTAGTATAGTTGGAAAAATGACTTTTTGAATGTTAACTTTATTACAAATCTTCAACAGTCCACAGAGTATCAATAGCCCCATACAGACAGGCCAAAATAAAGCTGCTTCGGGTCACTTTGGAGGTTTGCGTTCTAAGAGGCCAGAAGCCGCACCAAAGCCACGCAGCTTTGGTGCAGCTTCTGGACTTTTAGGAGGCATGCATCATTTAAAGAGCATACCTCCAAAGTGACCCGAAGCAGCTTTATTTTGGCCTGTCTGTATGGGGCCAACATTACTATTTCTAAAGGACACTCACACTGTCCTTTCCTGCTTATATTCCTAGCCCACAAGCAAATAGTATTGCCACTCAGGCTAACTATATTAACTCCTTCACTTGGAATAACTATTTCGTTAAAAGTCCCTCACTCTAGACTTTAACCACAGTTCCCTCTGGAACTAACAAAACCTATGTCCTTCTCTGGACTCAGCAGAGCCCTCTCTCTCTCTGGAGTTTAAATCCTAACTGAGGCGGGTTACAGACCGCCCATTTGGGGCGGGCTGTACCCGCCCCTTTCCCCGGTGTATTGGGGCCTCAGTGGCCAGAACGGCGGCCCCGATCTGCAGCTTTCAGGCTGCGGGGAAGTGGGCAAAAACGCCGCTTCCCCGCAGCCTGGAAAGGGGTGTCATTGGGGCTTCAAGCCCCAGCGGTGGGGAGGAGGAGAAAGGAGCCGCTTGGCCCCTTTCTCCTTTGGTCTGCTGGGTGCAGCCGTGTGAAGGCTGCACCCAGCGGACCAAACCAGGAAGGAGCTCTGAAACGGAGCTCCTTCCTGCTCCGCGCTAAGGGCGCACTAAGCGCCCTGGCGTGGAGCGAGGACATCACGTCTGCGCCGCCCCGTATAGAGGCGGCGCGGTCGTGACGTCCTCATGGCGGCGGCCGTGTGGAACGGCCGCCGCCATTTTGTGCGTGCGGAGTGTGCACTAGGGTTAGGGGGGTGCAGAAGTACCGCCCCTTTCTAACCCTAGTACGCGCTCTGCGCGTACTAAAGTGCCCGTTTGTAACGGGCCTGAAATTCCAACTGCCACAACAGAATTTTCAACCTTCCCCAGCCAGCATCCTATACCAGGCTAATCTGCCTTTTCGCTACAGTTAGTTTGGGGAAAGGCTTCTGTACATTGCTATCACAGTGTATGTTCTCACTGTAGTTCAAGCCCCCCTGTTGATTGTTATCCATGTTAAAAAAAAGATGAATAATCATTATACACATTTTTAAAGTTTGACTGTGTGTGTATGTTTGTGTGGAATAACAGTTGTTTAGGTCAACCTCCCCAACTTGATGCCCTCTTTATGTGTTGGGCTGCAACTTCCATTATCCCCAAAACAACATGGCTATTGTAGTCCAACACAACTAGAACATTCCAGATTGAGGTGGGGTGACTTGGCTTTCCTTTGTGGTTTGCCCTTTACTTTGTGGCATTTTGTAAGCAGCTGAAAGGGAAAACTCTTGCAGTTGAACTATAGTCCCAGGCTTCAGGCCTCCACATGTGAAAAGTCTGTGAAGTCCTGCAGACAAAATCAGTTGGAGGATTTTGTCTGCAGGATCAGGTGTGCATGAGGGTGTCTGTTAATGAGAATTTTGACATGAGGCACATGGATGAAGAAGGAAGGCTGTCCATTATAGACATGTAGTATTTGGAACTTCTGTTTGGGTTTGAGGGATTGGTATCTCAAATGACCTTCCTCCTAATTCCACTCAGGAATCACAGGGATCCTCATGAGTGCCGCAGGGCTGCCTGTTTGCCTCACTCGACCTCCAAAGCTGGTTCTGCATCCCCCTCCAGTCAGCAAGAGTGAAATCAAACCTATCCCTGGGATCTCCAGTACTTGCCGCAAGACCACCAAGAAGCAGGCCAAGAAAGGTGAGAATAGGAAATGTTTCTCCTGCACCTCTCTCCAGCATTTCTAGAAGCATACTACTTGAGCGTGGCAAAAGGGCATGACAGAAACTCTACAATGTCTTTTTTTTTTATATCAGCCTTTATAATTTTTATCAGCTCTTATCAACATTATCAGCCGCTCGCATATCAGTCTTCACAGATTGCAGAATCACAGAAGCAGAAAGCAGGTGAATTGCAGAAAATAACATCATGCCAAACTATGGCTTGTGGTAACCAAAAACTTGTCTGCTCAAAAATCCTGCGATGGCTTTTGGCTCTGTGGATCACACGAGACATTCCTGTGTTTGTAGATAATAGCTAATAGGCTTTTCTTTTTTACATTTCTCTCTATTTGTTTCATGGTCTGCTTTACCTCTTTGTCCAGTTATTGTTTGAAAAAGACTGATTTTACTGTTTCCTCCCCACTCCTACTTTTCTGTTCATACCAGTATGCGGCTGCATCCGTTGATAGCCAGAGACAATGGCAGATATCCAACCAGTGTTCTTCCACAAATCTCTCCTGGATGATTCCCATCTGTTACATTACCTAACACATGCTCCCTGCTGTTGACTTAAACACATCCTCCACCCCCTCATAATTTCGCAACCCAGCCATAGCCTGTACTATACTACTGGTCTGGTATAGTTCTCTTCCCTTTTGTAATTGTCCATTTTTTACAATATTTCACTTCTGCTTGACAGATAATAATCCACACATCCGTTGAGCCTGGTAGTAGGAGATGCCAGAAGCCTGAGCAGTTTCACTACCAACTCCCCACAACATTTTTTTGAATTTCTGTAAAATTGGGATACTCTTAAGTCTGCAGATGTCTTCTTTTTGTGTATGGGTAGGGCTGATTTGACTACATAAGGATTCCAATGAGCTACATAAGGATTCCTATGAGTACTACATAGGATGTAACATTGAAGCCCATAGGTGTTTTGTTAAAATGGGAGTACTTTGGTCTTTTAGAAAAGAAGTTCTACCTTTTATAAGCTTTGCTTCCCTGAACAATAATTTTAGCTGGCTGCTGAAATGGATATGGCTTGCTGTGGAGATTGAACCAGGCATGAACCTTATGGTAGTCCATGGAGAATACTGGTTATTGGAAACTAGCAAGACATGGGGCAGGTGTGATTGAGGTAAAAGCCATAGATAGAGCCACAGAGTACAAAGAATAATTCCCTATATCTCCCAGCCACCACGACAACTGCTGCACTCTCCTCTTTAAAACAATATAAGAGTTTTATGGAGTGGGGGAGTTATTTCAGCAAAACAGAGGCATTCTAGGTAGTTAGAAGTCTTTAGAGGGAGAAATCAGTGTTACTTATCCTGAACCTCGCTTTTGCAGCTCCTGAAGCTCTCCCTCAAAGCCTGCTGGACCCTGCCTCCTCCAATTTCTAAAAATTATATATTTGGGGACACAATTTAACAAAAGTCACACCCAAAGCACCCCCCTCCCAATGTGTGCAAACATGCATTTCTCTTTGGAAAGTATGGATTTGCATAAAGAGAGACACATAGAAGCACCCTTTAGAGAACTGCACCAGGGAAAGTAGGCAAGTGGGGCTTGCAGCAGTTGGCAACCAAGCAGAAGGAAGGTAATTTATCTTTGAAAGCTGACATGGGAGGGGAAGAGGAGGGCATTCTTTTGGGAAGTTTGTGTCAGGAGGTCCCCTGTGGGTATGAACCCATAAAAGATTATGAATGTGATTCAAAATGTGTGCTGTGGTTCTGCTGGTGGCAGAGGCTACTCTTCCATCTTCTCTTCTCAGTCCAGTAGCTCAAGGTCAGATATGGTGAACCATGCACACACAGGCTGCTCTTGCATCTCATATTGAACTGTTATTTCCAATATACTTTTGCATCGAGAGAACCTAGACTATAGTGCCTGCCTAGGCTGTTTCAATTGCACTTCAAAGGTAGTACCATTTCAGAGAAGTGCTGCTTTCCTTGTTTACTGCTCCTATTCCAGCTGCTGTTGGACCATCATACAGTGCTGTATTTTGTATTTGTTTGTGTGGGTAACTGCTGCTGTTTGGTCATGGGGAGGTTACATCTCCAGTACTGAGTCTGCTAGTACAGCTGTTAACTCATAACAGTCTGCTAGTACAGCTGTTAACTCACAGCAGGTCCCTGCTGATGTCGTAACAGGCAGCAACTGCTGCTGGGTCAAAATCTACATCTGCTGCCATGATGCCATCTGAAGCATGCTACCTGGAAATGTCTGATCTGAGCATGTTGACATGTGCCTTAGTTGCATCCATTTGGACTACTGTATAATTACCTATGTGGGGCTGCCTTTGCTAAATGTTTAAAAACTTTAGCTGGTCTAGAACGTTGCACCTGGACTATCTGTCAGTAGTTAGTTACTAGTTATGGGGGGTGGGGGGGGGGTTATTTCTTTGATATGACAGCATCTCTGGCTAAAGGTCTGTTTCCAGGCACAATTCAAAGTCCTGGTTATTTATATGTTTATATATGGGTGGGGGGGAATGCAGATAGAGCACTTCTGTCCCACCCTGTTAATCCTCACACACCATTGAAGTTGGCTAACAACAGCTACAACCAATTGTAAAATACAGTAAAATGCCAGACAACAACAGTACAATCAAAACAGCAATAATACGATAGAAGCAGTGATATCATAAAAATAAACAAGGATGTCAAACAAAATATTAAATAATAATAATAATAAAATTTTATTTATATACAGTGGTGCCTCGGGTTACGAAATTAATTCGTTCCGCGGCTAATTTCGTAACCCGAAAAACCTTCGTAACCCGAATTGCCATAGGCGCTAATGGGGAAAAAAGCCGCGGCTCTGCCGCGGCTCCATTTAAACAGCGCCGGAGTTTTTTCGTAACCCGAAAAAACCTTCGTAACCCGAAACAATAAATCCCTATGGGATTTATTCGTATCCCGAAAAATTCGTAACCTGGGTAATTCGTATCCCGAGGTACCACTGTACCGCCTTTCCAAGGATCAAGGCGGTTTAACAACATAGTTAAAAACATCCACATACAGTTAAAATCGACAAGATAAAACACAATTACATCGTCACCCAAAAAATCTCAAGCCAGCTTCCAATGCTGCTGAGAGGGGAGGGGGGGAGTACTTCAGGGGTCAGGGGTATGCCTGCTGGAACAAGTGTGTCTTCAGCCCCTTCTTGAACTGGTCCAGCGAGGCGGCCGAGCAGAGCTCGCCGGGAAGCGAGTTCCAGAGCTTGGGGGCAGAGATAGAAAAGGCTCTCTGAGTAGTGATGGCATACCTAGCCTCTGGAACCCTTAACAATTGCTTCCCGGCTGACCTGAGTGTGCGAGGCGGATTGTATGGAGAGAGGCGGTCCTCCAAGTACCCTGGGCTCAAGCCAGTTAGGGCTTTATAAGTAATAACCAACACCTTGTATTGCGCCCGGAAGCGAATAGGCAGCCAGTGGAGGTCTTTAAGGACCGGTGTTATATGACTGGTCCTGGAAGTACCAGTGACCAGTCTTGCCGCCATATTTTGCACCAATTGCAGCTTCCGGGTAAGGTACAAGGGTTGCCCCATGTAGAGCGCATTGCAGAAATCCAAACGAGAGGTTACCAGTGCATGTACTACCGTTTCAAGGTCCTCCCAGCCCAAGTAGGGACACAGCTGGCGTATCAACTGAAGCTGATAACATGTGCTCCTGACCGTCGCATCCACCTGTGGTGTAAGGTGGAGCGACGAGTCAAGGAGCACCCCCAGACTGCGAACAGAGTCCTTCACGGGAAGCGTGATCCTGTTCAGGACAGGTGGAAACACCGCCTTCTTCTTCGTGGTCTCTGCGAATCACACAAATGGGTTTATTCTGCGCCTGCGCAGCAATCCTCGGAAACTTCTAGAATCTCTAGGCAGAAAGTAATGTATCTTTCTGCAACTTTTTGGCGGTAGCTGCGCCCACCCATATATAAGGCCCCTGGTGGCCCGCTCCTCTTCAGTTCCTTCATTCCGCCGCGCTAAGCAGCTCGAGGAACTTCGCTAGCGTTATTGCTTGCTCTTCATATTGGAATCTCGGCTTGACCTTCGGACTTTCACTTGACCATTCTTCGGACTCTCCCTAATCGGCTTGACTTTCCTCTGACCTTACGGCTTGACCTATGGACCGGTAACGGACTTGCTTACCATGGCCTCGTTCAAGCAGTGCACTAAGTGCGGGGTGAAAATCTCCAGGGCCGATGGCCACGAGAGATGTGTCCTCTGCCTGGGGGAGTCTCACATTCCAGGCAACTGCCCCACTGTAAGGCGACGTCTGCCCAGGCCCTCAAAAATAGGGACAGGACACTCAAGGCCATGCTCTACGAAAAGGTCTTGAGCCAGCCTGGCGGCTCCGGAGCTTCTCGGGATGCGGACGCCCCCAAAGCCCCCAAGAAAAAAGGGGACAAACACGCGGACAAGAAGCGGGCTCGCTCGTCATCACCGCTCGCTAAGAGCCGTCGCAAGGGACCTCCGAGCACGGTCTCAGTGCCTCCGACCGAGTCGAGGCCGGTACCGTCTACATCTCCGGTCACCGAGTCATCGAAGACCCCGACTCCTGTACCGATTGCCTCCCGGATGGTGCCTCTGGAGCCCAGAGTCCTGCTCGCTAGCCATCTGTCTGCACCGGCTGACGCCCTGCAGATTGTTGATGTGGACTCCGAGTCTGAAGGGGAGCTCCACGACTCTGATGCCCCCTTGTCTCCTCAGAGGATCAGAACTCGTTCTCCTTCCCCTGAGGCAAGGCCACAAGTCCAACCACGGGATAGAGAGCGTCCTCGCTCCCCCCCAAGGAAGGATCAAGCCGTACTGGGAGCCGAGGCGGACACTGCCTTGAAATCAGGCCGTCCAGACTCCACAGAGCGCGACCAGGACCTGTTCGATGCCTTTCCGGACCTGGTGTTCGACCACCGTACGGGTCAGTACCTGATCCCCGTGGACCCGTCCCGCCTACGACGCAACATCCGGGCCCACTCACAGGACCATCATCAGACTGGTACTTCTCACGGGCTGGGGGATTTGGGCATCACCGACCCTTCGCCCAGAAGGCGCAGCAGATCGCCCTCAAGGTCCAGGTCTAGGTCCCCGCGTTCCGCATCACCACTCTCTGATGAAGATGATGCTCTGTTTGTCCCGGAGGGACCGGCAGTCCCGTCGGCCACGGACGACGTTAGGTCCTTCGCTGACAGGGTTATCCGGATGGCAGATGCCCTGAAGCTAGAAGTGACCCATCCAGAGGATGATGCCCTCGATCCTGTGGAGAGGAGGATCCAAGGTTCCGCCCCAGCTCCACCGGCCTTAGCATATCTGCCGTCACTGGAGAAGATTGCTAAGCGTTCATGGGACGCACCGGCCACCATCCCGTCCACGTCCTGTAGGATCGAAAACCTCTATCGGGTCACTCCTTCTGCTCCATCTTGGCTCTCCAACCACCCTAAGCTGAACTCTGCTATAGTGGAAGAAGCCCAGTCCACCTTTGCTCCAAAGTTCTCGTCCTCCCCAATTGACAAGGACAGTAAGAAGCTGGACGGATTGGCCAAGAAGTTTTATGCCTCAGCGGCCCTGGACTTAAAGGTGGCCAACTACGCGGCCTGCATGGGAGCTTACGTGCAGTACCTTGTGGAAAAGATGGACCCTACCATCGCTGACCTGCCAGATGACAGAAGGCGCATGATGTCTGCACTCAGGAATGAGATCCACCTGATAGGCGGACAGCAGATCATCTCCGCCAGACACTCGACGGACTGTGCGTCGAAGATCCTCTCTGGTTCCATAGCTCTCCGATGTTATGCATGGCTCCGATCTTCGGATCTCACCCCGCAAGCCAAGGCAGCGATAGAGGACATGCCTTTCGACAACTTGGGCTTGTTCCACTGGGACACGGACGAGAAGCTCAGCTTCCGTTATAGGATGAAGACCGCGGCCAGAAAGCACAGTATGTCATCTACTGCCTCCAAGTCCTCACGCCAGAGGTACCCTAGTCAGCGCCCTTGGCAACCAGGTGGCCAGTACCGCTTCCAGCCCCAAGACCGTCCCTATCATCAGGACACTCAGCCTCAAGGCCGGTCCTCCCGGTCGCCTGCCCCACCAGCTGACAAGCGCCAGTCTTCCCAACCCAGATACCAGCAGGGTTACAGGAAGAATGATGGCAGAGGAAGGAAAAGATTCTGATGTGCCCCTGCGCACCTCGTCACCTCCAACAGATTGAGCCCCTTTTTTAACACCTGGGCCGCCATTACTACGGACATTTGGGCACTTAACATCGTCCGCAGGGGCTATGCCCTAGAGTTCTCTGAGCTCCCACCAACTGGAGCCTTTGTTTCAACCGTCCCCTCGGACACCCTTCTCGACGAAGTGCGCACTCTTCTAGACAAAGGCGCTATTGAACCCGTCTCCCCCCCTGAGTTCAAGCGCTGCTTCTTTTCCAGATACTTCACTGTACCGAAGAAAGACTCTGGCCTTAGACCCATAATGGATCTTCGGGCCCTCAATGACTTTATTGTTTATAAGAAGTTCAGGATGGTAACCCTTGCTTCTATCTTACCACTCCTACAGGAGGGCTACTGGTTCGCGACGCTGGACCTGAAGGATGCCTATTTCCACATCGCGATCCTGGAGGACCACCACAGGTTCCTCGCCTTCGCTGTCAGCCACCAGGCCTATCAGTACAAGGTCCTTCCCTTCGGCCTTTCAACAGCCCCAAGGGTTTTCACCAAGTGCATGGCACCGGTGGTGGCATACCTGCGTCAAAGGGGAATAACAGTTTTCCCATACCTAGACGACTGGCTCTTCACAGCATCCTCAAAGGACACTCTTCTCAAGCAACTGGAATTTGCCCTATCACTACTGCAAGCACTAGGACTACAGGTCAACCTCGACAAGTCCAACTTGACTCCTACCAAGCAAATAGACTTTATAGGAACAACGCTGGACTCTGTACAGATGAAGGCATACCTTCCACAGTCAAGGTTCCAAGCCCTCTGTACATCCCTGCATCCCTGCCTTCGCCAAAGGCGCCTTCGGGCCCGTGCAGTGCAGGTCGCCATGGGACACCTGGCATCCACCACCTTCATCACACCCTGGGCCAGACTGCGCCTCAGACCCATTCAATCTTGGTTCCTCTCCGTGTTCGACCCCGTCCGAGACACGCCTACCAAGCTGCTCACCATCCCGAGGATGGTACAGAGGTCCTTATGATGGTGGCTCCAATCCGGCAACGTCTGTGTCGGGATGCTGTTTTTACCCCCTCAGCCAGACCTCTCTCTAACAACGGACGCCTCCCTGCAAGGATGGGGCGCCCACACGCGGGACCTTACAATAAAGGACAAATGGTCACCGGCGGAGGCTACTCTTCACATCAACGTTCTAGAGATGCTTGCGGTCAAAAAAGCACTCAGAGCCTTTCAGTCAGTCCTCACAGGCAAGGTGGTGCTCCTCCTCACCAACAACACCACCGTTATGTACTACCTCAACAAACAAGGAGGTACGAAGTCGAGGACTCTGCTGTCATCCTCCACTTGCCACGAGTGGAGACTACATCCAGAGGTTGCCACCCAACTCTTCAATCGTTGGGGAACTCCCCTCCTCGATCTGTTTGCCTCCCGGCTAAACACCCACACCGCAAGATTTTGCTCACGGTACAGAGACCCAAAGTCGGAAGGGGATGCCTTCCAGTTCAAATGGACTCAAGGCCTCCTCTACGCCTTTCCTCCGTTTCCTCTGATCACACGGGTCCTCTCGAAGATATGGGCCGACCACACGGACGCAATCCTGATAACTCCGTGGTGGCCCAGACAGCCTTGGTTTGCTCCGCTCCTACAACAAGCACAGCATCATCTCCGCTTGGAACACTGGCCTGACCTGTTCTCGCTCCACGGTGGGCAAGTCCACCATCTCGAGATGGAATCTCTCCCATTGGTAGCATGGAGGATTCGATCCTGAGGACACTTCCACTTGGTGTACAGGATATCATCAAGGCAGCACAGAGACCGTCCACATAGAGGTCCTATGCCTACAAATGGGATAGGTTCCTAACCTTTCTACAAACAAAGGATGTTCCACCATCCCATGTCTCCATCCCTGTAGTCCTGGACTTCCTCATGACTTTAGCAGGTGCAGGTCTCTCCTTGAGTTCTATCAAGTGCTACCTGTCTGCTATTTCATCTCACTACCTGTTTCAGGACAAACCTTCTCTCTTTGGGGACCCTCTCATAAAAAGGTTCCTTAAAGGATTCAATAATTTGCACCCACCGATTCTAGACCCTATGCCACAGTGGAGTCTAGATACCGTCCTGGCACATTTGGTATCCAAGCCCTTCGAGCCCTTAGCTACCACGGACCTAAGACTTCTGACCTGGAAAACGGCCTTCCTGGTAGCCATCACATCAGCCCGCCGGGCTGGTGAACTGTGTGCCTTAAGGATGGATGGAAAGCCTCTACCAGGTCGGGTTAGAGCCCATGCAACTAGGGCGGTAGCTGCATCCTCAGCCTTTTTGACGGGGATTCCCCTTGAGGATGTGTGCAAGGCAGCTGTCTGGTCCCAACCATTGACATTCATTAGACATTACAGGCTGGATGCAAGGGCCAGGCACGATGCAGCCTTTGGGAGGGCAGTGTTACTCTCTGCCATACAATAGACCTGTTGCACTGTTAATAAATAACACAGTTGTTTGGTTTACATACTTTATTGATTATGTGATTTATTGGTTACTGACACTCCCTCCTCCACTGACTATAGCTCGCTAGTCTAACCCATTTGTGTGATTCGCAGAGACCACGAAGAAGAAGAACAGGTTGCTCACCTGTAACTGTGTTTCTTCGAGTGGTCATCTGCGAATTCACACAAACCCGCCCATCCATCCCCTCAGTGTCTGCTCATTTGACAACGCTTGTTGCCGCGCTGATTAGCGGCTCATTCGGAACTGAAGAGGAGCGGGCCACCAGGGGCCTTATATATGGGTGGGCGGAGCTACCGCCAAAATGTTGCAGAAAGATACATTACTTTCTGCCTAGAGATTCTAGAAGTTTCCGAGGATTGCTGCGCAGGCGCAGAATAAACCCATTTGTGTGAATTTGCAGATGACCACTCGAAGAAACACAGTTACAGGTGAGCAACCTGTTCATCCCCAGGCCCGGAGAACCTATCACGAGCACTTCCATTTTCTCTGGATTCAAACTGAGTCTGTTTTCCCTCATCCAGCCCATTACCGACTCCAGACAGGCAACGAGAGGAGAGATGCCATCCCTGGTCACTGAGTCAGTCGGAGACATAGAGAAAATTATTTGGGTGTCATCAGCGTACTGATAACCCCGCACCCCATGTCTCCGGATGATCTCTCCCAGAGGTTTCATGTAGATGTTAAAAAGCATGGGGGACAGAATGGCTCCTTGAGGGACACCGTAAGTAAGGGCCCTCTTATCGGAGCACATGTCCCCCAGCTGCACAATCTGGAACCTTCCCAAGAGGTAGGAATGGAACCACTGGAGTGCAGTGCCCCCGATTCCCAACTCTCTCAGGCATTCCAGAAGGATACTATGGTCAATGGTATCGAAAGCCACCGAGATGTCCAACAGCACTAACAGGGACACGCTACCCCTGTCCATGCCCAGACGGAGATCATCGACCAAGGAAACATGGCAGTCTCAACCCCGTAGCCCGCCCGAAAGCTGGTTTGAAATGGGTCAAGATAATCCGTCTCATCCAAGATCGATTGAAGCTGGATTGCAACCGCCCTCTCGATCACCTTCCCTAAAAATGGCAATAGTGATACTGGCCAATAATTGTTATGCATCAGGGGGTCGAGGGAGGGCTTTTTCAGCAAAGGTTTTACTGTGGCCAATTTTAAGCTAGATGGAAATTGCCCATCCCTCAATGATGTATTAATTATACGGTGTAACATAGAAGTTACTACCGTTCCCCCCTGAGCCGCTAGCCATGAGGGACAGGGATCGAGGGAGCAGGTTGTCTTCCTAACACTTCTAAGGATCTTGTCCACATCCTCGGTACTAACAGACTCAAAATGATCCAGTACAATCGAGTCCACGGACGATCTGGAGACCTCTACTCTGGTATCTGCACTAATACTAGCATCAAGATCAGCCCTTATCCGAGAGATTTTATCCGCAAAGAAGTTGTTAAATTGGTCACAGCAGGCCTTAGATGGTTCTAAAATAAGGTTCGGGGCAGGGGGGAGCTGAGTAAGCTCCCTCACTCCCTGAACAGCTCTGCTGGACGCGACTCCGCGGACGCAATACGTGCAGCAAAGAATGAATTCTTAGCTGCATCTATCGCCTCTCCATAGTCCTCCAACAGGAGGGCCAGGAGAGCCTTGTCGGGTAAGCGCTGGTGTCTACGCCAGTCACGCTCTAGACGTCACAGCACTTCCTTGCCCGGAGATCTTCCATATACCAGGGCTGTTTTTTGGAAGCAGGCCTGAGAGGACGCTTGGGAGCGATACTGTGTATAACCCTGGAGAGATCAGTGTCCCAGATGTTGGTCAGGGTGTCAACAGAATCGCCGTCATTTCCAACCATATACCCCTCTAGGGCTTCTTGGAACCTTTTGGGTTCCATCAGCCTTCGAGGGTGGACCATCCTAATAGGTCCGCCACCCCCAGGTGGGATCTGGGTAGATGCCTTGATTTTAGCCTCCACCAGGAAATGATCTGTCCATGACAAGGCGGAAATATTAGTTATTTCCGCCCACGGAGTTTCCATGTCCGTACAAAAGACCATATCAAGTGTATTACCTGCAGAATGCGTAGGCCCCGTGACCAATTGTGACAGGCCCATGGCTGTCATGGTTTCCATGAACTCCCGAGCCGCACCTGATGGAATTTGGTTGGCCGCGAAGGGGATGTTGAAGTCCCCCAGGACCAAAAGCCTGGGGGACTCCAGCACCAACTTCGAGACCAACTGTGTCAGCTCGTTAAGGGAGTCTGTTAGCGCACGGGGTGGCCGGTAGACCAACAGAATCCCTAAGCTGTCTCTGGCCTTCAGGGTCAGGTAAATACACTCAATATAGGAAGTTTGTCGAACATGGTTCCTGGATAAAGACAAGGTGTTCTTATGGATCAAGGCAACACCCCCCCCCCCCGCCCACCTAACCTGGTCTGGTCCTTCACTGAGTACCCGGCAGGTAGGGCCTGAGCCCACACAGCTTCCCCTTCAGGCCCAAGCCAGGTCTCAGTAATGCAAGCCAGGTCACAGTTGTTATCCTCCAGCAGGTTGTAAATGATGTGCGACTTGTTTTTAATGGACCTGGCATTGCACAGGAGCAAAGACAGGGTTTGTGGTATGGTTGGAATGACCCTCAGATCTCTTTGGTTAGGAGAGGGACTGGAAGGAGAGATAGATATTAAGCATCGATCTTGCCTTCCCCTGTAATGCCGGTCCACTCTCCTACCGCCATACCTCCCCCAGCCCCACACTACTCCAATAGGAGCCCCACTTGTACCAGAGGAATTACCCCCTGCCTCCCCAACCAAAACACTTCCCACTTCCATACCCTCCCCCTCCCCCCACAATACAGCAGTGATAGCAGAAGGAAGATACACCAATCATCCCCTGCCTTAATGCTAGCATGGGTTCGCCTCTCCTGCCTCCTGCGCGGTCACATGTATGTGCAACTGCACAGCTGCGAAGATGCAGTTCGAAGGCGGCTCCTGGGCCGGTGCGCAATTGCGCACCTCTGACAACCCAGGAAGCCGCCCGGCAAACACACAGCTCACAGTCAGCAGTCCTTGGAGGCAAGGGGGGCGGGACGGAGGAGGGAACCAAGCAAGCTGGCTTTTATACACGCCCCTGCCACCGGCGTGCTCCTCCCTCCGCCTTCCCCCAGGTGTTGCTGCTTCTCCCTTGGTCCGCTGGCTGGAAAACGCTGGCGGTAGAATCCAGAGGAGATGGCAAAAGATGCAGTCCGAAGGCGGCTCCTGGGCCGGTGTGCACTTGCGCACCTCTAACAACCTCTAATAATTTATACTAGCAAAAAGGGAACCTTTGACTCGTAGATGTTTCAGACTTCAACTCCCTGAACTTTTAGTCACCATGACTAAATGCTGACTAAAAGTTCAGGGAGTTGAAGTAAGGGGCTATGGAAGCTGGGCTAGTGGTTCCCCACATCTAAACTAGAAGCCTCCCCTCCCCCCACCTCCACAGTCATCATTTCTTGCCCTGCCTTTTAATCTCTTGGTGGACCTGGAAATTATGTCTCCAACATGCTGATTCTCCCCTTTCATTATCCCTGACCAGGTAAAACCCCTGAAGAAGTTTTGAAAAAATACTTACAGAAGGTGCGCCATCCACCTGATGAGGTGAGTCCAGTTATTTATATATGTCCATGTTCAAGCCATGCATCTGAGGAAGTAGGTTCAAATCTATGAAAGTCCTGCTACCAGTTCCTTCCTTTCACTCAGTCGCAACAGTGCTACAAGATACCTTTGCATGTTCAGGCAGTATAATACAGATTTTTTTTACTGTTGGGGCTTAATGTAAGATTTCAGGTTTTCTTGAAGCAGGCTCTGTTTATCCTAGTGCAGGTATTTTTTTATTTATTATTTTTTTGTAAAGGGCATTTCACATTCTGTATAATGTAAATACTGCTCTTGCTGTTATTATTGAACCTTTACCTAGTAGTGGCAGAGGATTGAGCATTGACCAGAATAGAGTAATGATGCAGTTTCTGTCTATTAGATTTGTGATCTATACAGAACAGAACTGTCAAGTAATTAGTGAATGATGAATCATAGCACAGGTGAGACTGAGTGGAGGGGCAGGTAAGGTTGAGGTAACCAGGAGAACCTTTGTTGGAGTTATGTGGAAAGACCTATGAGGGAGAGTGAAAAGTAGGTCACTTTCTCTCAGTGCACAGTACATAGTATGGTCTGGTAGAAGGCAACTTTCTTGGTCATTTTTCAGCTTCATTATATACCAGGAATGAAGAAACTCTTTCCCTTCAGGCCTGCAGAAAATGCCCATTCAGCTGTCCTTTTTCCTGGTACCTTTTGGTCTCTAATCCGTGATAAGGCTTTCCCCTCCACCATTCCACACAATGCTGACATTTAAAAAAATACTCTTATCTACAAGTATCAGTGGAAACCTCAGAAAAGCCTGTTTGCAGTATGTGGGGGCAATCTAAACAAATGGGGCTTAGGCAATTAACTGTGAGCCACATATTAGTGTCTCCTTTAGAATTTAGTCCTGCCCACTGCCAACTGGAACTTAGAAGTAATAAGGTAACAAGAAGGCAACAGCATTAGTTTGAAAAATAACATAGCAACTACTAACATTGTCAGGTTTTAGTATAATATGTATCATTTACTTCAGAATTTGGGGGAAGTTTGGCTATTTTTGTACATTTAAGTGGCTTTCCTTAAAAAGAAAGCAATATTTTAGCAACCCATTAACATTATGAATTACTTTTAAAAAGAAGTAATAGAAATGCCAGCAGTTGCTGGTGTCTCCCAAGTCATTGAGTTTCTGAATTTAGTCTGAACTTTAAAGACACTATCCAAGGGACTGAACCCTATCTCCAAAATAGGTTCAGCTCTGTGGATTGCACCTTTAAAGTTTCAGGTAAAACCCAGAATAGATTCTCTGCTCCACTGACATTGGAGCCACCAGATACTGCTGGCTAGCAAGCTAGCTTTTGCAATTACATTTCTAAGCTCCACTGCTGGTGTCTCTCTCCTAACATGCTTGCCTGGAATTAATTTGGCTCACAGGACAAAAAAAAAAAGGTTCCCCACCATGCTATATGGGGAGGAGCGTGAGAAGAAACTTTTGCAAGCACTGGGAGACATCATGGCAGATGACACAGAATAATTGAAGTGGGAGGAGGCAGCATCATATGAGATGAACTTTATAGAGACTTTTATCCTATTTCTTCCAAGAAGGGCATTTAAGGTGGTTCGATCTCAAGCCACTGTGGCTTGGACATCCTTCAGAGCAACATTCTGAATATCTGTGTGCATTGCTCTTCTGTTTAACATTGTTTTCTTCTCTCATCTCCTGCCCCCTCCCTTCATTTAGGATTGTACCATCTGCATGGAACGCCTCTCTGCCCCTTCAGGCTACAAAGGACCTCAGCCAGCCATCAAGCCAGATTTGGTGGGCAAGCTCGCCAAGTGTGGCCACATGTATCACCTCCACTGCCTTGTGGCCATGTACAACAATGGGAACAAGGTGTGTTACTGTAGAGAAGAAGGCAGAGGTGGAGTATACACCTGCAGTCTTTTGAGTGGATGCTGATACATCATTAATTCTATTTGGGAATAAACAGCTCCTC
This sequence comes from Sceloporus undulatus, assembly GCF_019175285.1. Lineage (NCBI taxonomy): Eukaryota > Metazoa > Chordata > Lepidosauria > Squamata > Phrynosomatidae > Sceloporus > Sceloporus undulatus. The sequence goes on from NC_056522.1 coordinate 256,127,638, forward strand.
CAGAATACTGACTGACCAAGAAGCTGATGATGTAGAAGAGGCACTGTTAGATTACTTTCTGGAAATTTTAGTCATGGCATACTGAGAAGGTTTCCTGGGATGCGCTGTGCTATCCCTCCAAACATTTTGGTTTGGGTGGACTTCCATAAGTATGTTTGGCCATACCAAACTTGAAGAGACAATTTCATGTCACATTGCCTCTGTTCTCGAAAAGGTTGTGTGAACTAGACCTTTATATGCAGAGGTTCCCAACCTTTTTGACTCATGAAGCCCTTATTTCTATGGTGGAGCCCCTAAGAGGCCTACCCTATGTTTTACACGTTAATGGTGTTTGGGAGTGTAGTTAACAATATATTCTTATTCTTTAATTTAATTCAATTTTTATTTCTTTCATTTTCCTGGAGTGGCCACAGAGCACCTGGGAAGTGCCTGCGGAGCCCTAAGGGCTCTTGAGGGCATAGTTGGGAACCCCTACTCTATAGGATAGAATCAGAAAAATTGTTTTATTAATCTCTCCATCCTAGCACTCAAGCTGTGTTGGATTGTAGTTTCCATAATATCCAGCCAGAATGGGACATTGGCCACAGAGGCTCTGGAAGACAATCCAACACATCTTATCTGTACCAGATTAGCTGAAGCCATACAGTGTGACCCTTCCTACTCTACCGAGTTCTGTCAGAGGGGCTATTCTTTACCTTCCATTGCTGTGTGAACTGAGGCGGAGGGCATATGGGACAGGGCCTTTTTAGGAATAGTCCATAGATTCTGAAACTCCTTCTTTTAGGAGACCCATGTACTTCCTTCCTTATGAATCTTATAGAAACTAGTCAAGATCATTTTGTCTGGTTAACTTGCTTTTATGGACATGAGTGTGAATGCATCTACTTCTGTGGTTGACCGTTAGTTGTATTTTGCATTGCATATTTACAGCCATGTTTTTGTTTTTCAAATGGGATTTTAATATCATTATATGCTGCTTTTAGCCAAAATTTAGCTTGTGAATGTATAATACACACAAAAACACATGTGCACAATATCCACTTCATTTGTAAAGGCTGCAGTCATGTACAAAATATTGTCACATATGTAACGTCTGGACATGTGGCAAGCCAGTTTTTTTCTCCATGATCTTGGATGCTGCATCTGCTTGGAAATCTGAGAAAGAGAGCAAGGGCATTATAAGAGTCAGCTCCATGTGCGACCAGAGACATGTGGCTATTGCTCCATGTGGTTAGAGATACAGACATCAGAAGTGGTACATATTAAGGACTCATTCACACTATGAAGTAACCCGGTATGGAATCCGGGTTATTTCGTTGGAGTTCATATTGCCCCCAACTGTACAGTACTCGTTGCAGTTTGGGGGGGGGGCACGCAAAAATACCCATATAACTCAGTACATTTGGCAGCAGATCCCTTACTGCTTCTTTTTTTGGGTCCCATAATGATCTTCAGTAGTGAGAAAGCACTACTGGATCTTGCAGACCATTTCCTCCTTCCTCTTCCTCCCCTGGTTTTCCTCATTCCTCCTGCCCCCCCGACCACCGCTTCCTCTGCCGCTACATCCTTCCTCCTCCTCTTCCTGGCCTTCCTCCTTCCTCCTACAGAAAGACAGCATAGTGCAGTGGTTTGAGTGTCAAACTACAACTCTGGAGACCCAGGGTTTGAATCCTGGCTTGGCCGTGTAAACCCAGTGGGTGACCTTGGGCAAGTCATATTCTCTCAGCCTCAGAGGATGGCAGTGGTAAACCCCCTCTGAAGAAACTTGCCAAGAAAACTCCATGATAGGCTCATCTCGGGGTTGACCAAGTTGGAAATGACTTAAAGGCACACAACAACAACAATAACAACAAGGAGCCCTCCCGCAGACCACCTGCCTCCCAAGGCCTTTTAGCCCTGATCCACTGAGGGAGCGAAAGGAGCCCGTTCAGATTGCAGGTGTAAATGGGCAACAAAAATTTTGATTGTGGCAAACATAGTGAGAACTATGAGCCCGGTTGACTTGGGATGGCACCGCCGAGGAGACCCCAGATCTCCTCGGTACAAAATTGGAAGAGTGAATGGGCCCTAAATTTCCCTCTCAGGGCCAAGGTTCTTTGCATTGCCTGGGTTCTGTTCATTTCATGCATCTGAGATGGCATGACGTAAGCAACCTAAGGACCTCACACTTCTCTTTCTGTTCCAAAACAATTATCTAGCCTGACGTTGGGAAGCCATCAGTTCACTAGATGTTCTGGTCTGCAACTCCATTATCTCTTACTATTGGACAGGCTGGCAGGGCTTTGTTAAAGTATCAAAATATTTAAAGTATCAAACATATGGAAGTGAAAATTTCCCATTTGTGTTGTAGGCCTTATGTTATAGAAGTGTTTTATCTTAGAAGCCAAAGTGTATGAATTTGACTTTCAGTGGATTTGATGATGAGACCACAGGATGCCAAGAATGACTTTATTTTTCTCTACTGTTTTTAACATATGGTTGGGCTTCACTCTTGTCCCTTTTGCTTTTAGGATGGGAGCTTGCAGTGTCCAACTTGTAAAACTATCTATGGTGTGAAGACAGGCACCCAGCCTCCTGGAAAGATGGAGTATCATCTTATTCCCCATTCATTGCCTGGACACCTTGACTGTAAAAGCATCCGAATTATATACAACATCCCACCAGGGGTCCAGGTGAGATTTCTGTTCTGTGGGGAAGGATTATAGTATTCTGTTACAATATAAGAAGTGGTGGGAAGCATATGCTGGACTGTGAGGAGTCTTCAGACAGATCCTTGGCTCCCGACAACAAGCAGTGTATTGTTCAGTGATCAGCTTGAGCTTTCTCAGACTGTAAATCAGAATGGAGAAAGTTCAGCTACAAGCAGTCATTAAACCCTAGTTTTGCAGCCTCCAGGCCCCACTCCCAAATTTTCACTGAATGCTTTCAGGCACTTTTCCAACCAAAATACATCCCAAACACTGCACACAGATGTGATTGTTTGGCTCCTCCCTCTTAAGCTCCCCCCCAAACAACTTTGGTTCAGGAAAAAACAAAAACAAAAACCCAAAACTGGTGACTGCTGCTGCTGTGATATCATACCGATGTAGTGTTGTTGGTCCCCATCCCTTTCCACAGTAAACCATCCATGTTGTAAACCTTTCTTAAGGATGTTTTAAAGTCAGCTTTGTTCATATTTTGCTTTGGTCTTTCTGTCTTTCCTTCTTTCTCTTTAGGGACCAGAGCATCCAAATCCTGGGAAAAGCTTCACTGCCAGGGGTTTCCCTCGGCACTGTTATCTCCCAGATAGTGAAAGAGGTAGAAAGGTAAGTGACATTTTCCCCTGCTGGTGTAAAGTAAGCTTACCAAGACGTTTCTGGAACAGACTATGGTAATCTATGCCAAGGCAAGGAAAATTGCCATTGCTTTTTATGTTCTGGTTTGGATTAATCTGTTCTTGGCTCATAACCCTTCCCACAGACAGCTTCATTGAGCATCCCAGAGATTACCATTGCTCTCATACATTGGTGTGTAAACAGAAGCTGTGATCACAATTTCTTTGAATGGTTTATAACTCATATAAGCCTGCCTGAAAATTGTGATCTTCACTTGAAACCTGGTGTGTGTCCCATCTTGCAAGGCTAGGTTGGTGTCCACATGTAACAGGCACTTTCTCTGTAGCAGCCCCTTGACTGTGGAATTCCCTACCAAGTTAGGCTGGTTCAATCTGTTTTGAGCTTCCAATAGGCAGCTAAAGTGATGTTTTCTGCATGGTCATTGATGGTTGAAACCACTCTATATGTTTTAATTGTTTGTTTTAAAATTATTTTTAAATACTGGTTTTAGTTTTTTTAAATTCTGAAAGAGTATCTTTAATTTGTTTCCAAAGATTTTAATCTGTGTATTGTTTCAAAATGTTTTTACCTGTTGGGCATCTGCTGGGGTCCCTGGTTGTCTGGGAAGCTTTATATAAATCCATTTTTTTAAAAAGTGAATATGTCAGTTGATCAATCAGTCAAGTATCTGTATTGCTTTTCTCTAAGAAAAGAGATGGGGGTTCCTAGGTGAGGTAGGAAGGACAGCAAGTATCAGTGTAATACACCAAATTTAATTATAAGAGAGGGCATAGCAAGAAAAATGCTCTCTAATCTTGAGTTCTCATTGTAGAACACTTGATAGACTGCTGTTTTGGTCCCATTTTCTTGCTATTGTAAGTGAAAATATGGCACTTAAGTAGCTCAGTCCAATGAGCACATGAACCTACATCTCCAAATTTGTCATGCACAGGCCAGCCACCCATTACACACAGAAGTGCATTGAGAACGCCACTTTTCATCTTGTATCTCAGCCTATAGGCACCATTTGGAAAACAATTATGATTGAAAAGTTGTAACAAAGTACTGTAAGTGGCTGATAAATATAAGTTGATTGTGGCTGTAGTTTTATATTTGTTTCTTCCAAAAATCATAGAAGAGTCCTGTGAGGTACATTAAGCTGATAGTGACTCGGTCAAGGTCACTCAGTAGGCATTGTGTGGCTGACTGGGTGTCAGAACCCAGTTGTCTTTAGATACCAGCATTTTGGCTTCTATGCAACCCTGGTTCATGTACCTTATTTACTTCCTGGCTTTGATGATGCTAGGATTTGGCTGTCTTTCCCATCTGGTCTGGGAGAGAAAAGAAGGGGAGGGAGGGATTGAAAATAGTTTGTGATGCATGGAATGTTCCCCACAGATTGATGCAAGCCCAGGGGTGGATACTAAACCAAGTTTTTGTAAAGGACTGCACATCAAATTGTGGACCTGCGTCCCATGTCTCAAGCTGTATCCACTGACAGCTTTCTGTGTGTCTGCTTCTGAGATTTAACACTAAACCTGAAGTGTGGGAAGAAATATCCAGAGAAATAGAAGAACCATGTTTGCCTGAGCATTCAGTTAAGCATATCCTAGTATGGCCTTGTACCTCACTGCATATCCTAGTATCCTGTCACATTACATAATTTATAGCAATTTAATTGCTTTTTATGTGCCATGACTGCACCCTGTGGAATCCTGAGGTCTGCAGTTTCTTGAGGCACTGCAGCTCTCTGTTAGAAAATTCTGAATACCTCATGAAACTACAACTTCCAGGATTCCATAGAAGGAACCATAATACTTCCTATACTTTCTCAGTAACATTCTGCAGCCACAGTTCCAACAAAACCCCCCGAGCTGCCTCTTTTCAAAGGTCCCTGTAGTTCTGCTTCCTTTGTAGCAGGCTGAATCCCAGCCCCACAGCAAGAGCTCTTTGCTGTCTTCAGTATATTTATTACCTGGTTTTGAAGCTGTGCCAGATAATTTTTCAAAAGCTCAAATACTGTAGAATTGAAACATGAAATCGTCTTTCTCTAATTGTTAAATTAATGGCACTGCTGAGTACCCTACAATAAGTGGCATTAATATGATGTAGGAAAGTTTAGAAAAGGATGGAAAAGAGGAGAAAGACAAGGGGATAGGGGACCAGTTTAGGGAAACTTACTCTAGTACAATGAGTAGCCTCCCCTACTTTAAAAAAATAGATTAAATTTCACCAGTGGGAAATAGGAGACCCAGTTTGCCTGGGACAATTCTTGACTTGATCCTCTCAGCAACTTTCCCCTAGAGTGTTTGCAGGAAAGTTACATCTGATGAACTGGAGTACTCATTTCTGTATATTTGAGATTAAGGACATTACTACACATGGATTTTAATTTGTGATTTTATCGGGAAAGAAGCAGCTTTGGAGATACTCAAAATGAAAGACCTAGGTTGATGCCTCTGATTCGTAGCTGCCCTGGCCCCAACCTGGCACTTTTCATTCACGAGGAAACCCATGAATGACTGGGCAATCACACAATGTTGTTCCTGGGGCAGTTGCATGATCACCAGACATAGGTTTTCACTGTCCCCTCCACCCCTCTGCCCATTCCCCCTTGCTATTCCAAAGCACTCTAATAATCTTTCCTTATTCTTTCTATTTACTTCCTTCCTTCCTTCTTCATTTTTAAAAAACCTTTAAATACTTAAATTGCAGCAGCAGAGCTCCGGAATTGCATGGAAAGAAGGGGAAAAATTGGGCTTGGTGTACAAGCTTTCGAAATACAATTCCTCTCTAATGCATATCCTTTCTCTCTGGCAGGTGTTGAAACTGCTGTTGGTAGCCTGGGATCGGCGGCTGATCTTTGCCATTGGCACCTCAAGCACCACTGGCGAGTCTGACACAGTGATCTGGAACGAGATTCACCACAAGACAGAATTTGGCTCCAATCTCACTGGCCATGGCTACCCCGATCCCAACTATTTAGATAATGTGTTGACTGAGCTGGCTGCTCAAGGCATTACAGAGGAGAGTGTAGCTCAGGAAAAGGATTGAGAGTGTGGGAGGAGAGGAGGAAGGCATTGCCTGGGGGTGGAGCTGCCAATATAGCAGTATTCCATGGATCCAGCTCCATCCCCTATCTGCTGTGCCTGCTCTGTCCTCTCCTCCTGCTCTTCCTCCTCCTGCCACAGCTACCATCTGCCTCTTAAAAGGGCCGCCTTTGCCACTACAACAGTCTACATAGGGGCCTTGCTTGGATGAGAAGCTACTGACCTGCTACCCTGTGGCGCTCATAGCACTTGGCTCACCAGAGCAAACAAACCTGGGAGAGTTTTCTCCCAGTTCATCTCAACCATGGGGTGGAGTGTCCTCATGAAGCCTGAGGTTATATTAACCTTACAGCAGCTTCATGTTTGTAGCTCAGACACCTGGCCTTGCCCCTTCTTAGGGGTGTGGTGGCATCTTTGTGTGGGGAAACTAGAGACCCACTTTAAATTCTGTGAAAAACAAGTATGCCTTAGGGGCAGGCAGTCCCATAAGGAATCTGGTGGTACTACTCAGGAGCTAAGAAAGTGGCTCCATTCCAAAGGCATTAAAACCAATCCTGGTCTTTGTTATCATCCTCTCTCTCTTGCCCAGCTAGGTGCCTGCTTCCATGTTGTCATGTCTCTGCTTCTTTCATGTTATGGGCACCCTGTGAGTCAGAGATGTGCTGTTTCCTGGTCTGATACTTCCCTCCCTATCAGCCTCATGCATTATGGGGCTGCCTCACCCAGTCCTGTTCCAAGAAAGCTAAGAAGCAGTCCTGTTTCCTGCTAGGCTCTGTCCCAATTCCATAGGGTGAAGTAGGCTGGAAATTTCTTCTCTTCAGTACATTCCAAACTAGGCCAGGTATATGCAAGTTTTTGTTGTACAATGTGAAGCAGACTAAAGCAGAATTAAGCATGTTGACAGGTGGTCTTCGGACTGAATCTTAAGCAGGAGGAGTCAGGCTCTTGCATCCCTGAATTTTATGTATCAGAATTTGACCCACATATGCCTGTCTCCAATAGAGTCACTCTTTTTCAGACCAAGTCAGAACTATTTCTTGCTCTTGGTAGCTGGATCTTCTGGACCCAACTGAACTCTCTGATGCAATACTAACTTGGTTAAAGTTTTAAGTCAGGTCTCGAGATCAATACAGAGCCATGTGCCCCAAACTTTCTCTCTCTGTTCTGTTAATTGCATCCTTGTGGGGTTGTTTTCTGTCTGATCTTCTTTCTGTTAGGGATTAGAATTATTGGAGTTAGGGAGATGGTGAAGGGTGAGACATTTTGTAGTTTTGCCCCGTATCTTCCCAGGTGGGTTCTTTGAACTATTTGTATGGGGGAGTCCCCTGGATATGGATTTAAATTTATTTTACCTCATGTTTTGGGGATTTGTCGTATATATGTGTATATTTATATATATATATTTGTAATGTATGAGAAAGACTCTGAAGTTAGGATGTATAACACAATGGTACTTAAGTTAGACCTGGAGGCTAAGTGCTACTGTTGATGTGGTTTGCCATGGTAGAGGCAGGAGTAGGCAACCTGGTATTTTCCAGATGAATGTGATTACAAGCCCTGCTGGGCCCAGTAAACATGATCAACATCCAGTGATTATCGAAGTTACAGTCCAACAACAGATAGAGGGTAACAGGTAACCTACCCCTGGTACAGAAATGAGACTGGTTGTCATCTTGAAATGATTACACTAACAGTCCCATCAAGTCCATGCCCACATCTCCCCCTCCCTCTCTTTAGTGTTTTAATCAATAAGATGTTGGCTTTTTAAAGATCTTAACAACCCTGGTGAAATGGCTTGTGAGGCAGACTTGGATGAGAAAAGAAGGGATGGGAAAGAGTGAGGGGGTAGTGTGTGAGAGTAAAAAGGAGCTTGCCTGTGAAGGTGAATGACTGTATATCTGCCCAGCTTGGTGGTGGTGGCAGCGGTGGCACAGTATGCGTGAAAGAGAAGGAGCCCAGAGGCATCATGGGGGTTGTTAAGTCTGCAGCATACCTTCAAAGTTACTAAGAAAAATTATGGAGCTTTTAGATCCGTGTAACCTCAAGGTTCTCAGCAGCACTCTCTTTAAGAGCATACTAATATTCCAATGAGCCAGCTTCCTTCTGAAAATCTAAATTGGTTTCAGAAATTATTCTCTCTTGGCCTTTAATGGGGAAGCTAAAATAATGTTCTACTTGTCCTTTCCTAACTCTGTATCCCCTAAGAGTACATTCTTTAATCTTTACCGCTGTTACTTTTTAATGATGGTAACAAGGAGCCATGGAATAGCATCACATCCAGAAATTCCTCCTTTCTCAGTAAATCTCAACAAGGCATTTTCCTTTTGGGTTCACAGTGACACATGTCCTCCCTTTTGTAGATTTGATTTGCTCAAGTGGTGATTTTAAAGAACAAAAAGTCGAGTTACAAGCAAGTTCCCTTATCCCTTCTCAACATGTTGTTGTCCTTTCCCAGCCCCTTCCTCCAAGCCTCCCTCTTTTCAGGGCAGCCATGGCATTCTCTCAGTTGTGACTTAGCCTCCAGGATAGGAAAGGGTTTTTGAAGGGTGACCTTCTAGCCACTATCATCTCCCAGTTGAAGGGGATCAACTTGCTTTTTATTTCACTTTCTTTTGTCTGATTGATTTCTTCCTTTAATTCTTCTGCTATTAATAATTTTATACTTCATCGAGAATGATCAGCCTGATGTGACACTGTCATGGGAAATGATGGGCAGGGTCCTTTTCCTCCCCTCTTGTCCTTGTCATGTCCCAGAGCAGGTTGTGTGGGTGCTGGTAGTGGTTTTAGGGGAGGGGGTGTGGGCGGGCGGGGGAGTGAAGAGCCATGTTGTATATTGTTCGTTCGTTGTTTGTGAACGGGTGCGTTTTGCCCGTCTCTAGTTTGTTGCATTGTGTGAGGATGACACTCTTGGGGGTGTAACAATAAAAGGAAAATTCCACTGCCAGCTTGAAGAACGTTTTGTGTCCCTATTTTCCAAGTCTGTGTGTCTACTTTTGTTCATTGTTTCTGTTTCCTGAGCAGGTGAATGTGTATATTCTTACCTAAGTGGGAGGACAACAGCTTTCACATGGCCACAGGGGGGTGTTTGAATTGCAACAAAAGCTGACCTCAGAACTGAATATTAATAGGAATCTGAGCTGAAGGGGTAGCCCAGTTAACATTGCTTGGGGGCGGGAACAATGCTGAGGCTCAGTGCTAGGTTTTATTTCTTACATCTGTTGGAGAATAAAAATCTCATATTAAGTATCAAATGGAAGGAAAAGAATTTGAAGGAACAAAGTAGAATTTTGAGTCTGAAACTAGTGCTGTGAAGTCTATTTATAGTTACAGTCACCTAGGAGTATGTTACCTGTTCTATTGAGAGAGACCCTGAACAGTTTACAGCTGCATAACAAACAGAAATTAAATGAAGCCAATTTCCCCTCTGCCTAAAGATGTGATGTTACAGCCTAGCTGAATATCTGCTTCATATGCTGTGATTGGTGGTGCAAAATCTGTCAGGAAAAAGGGTGGAAGGACCAGGTCCATTGCTTTCACAAAGCCAGCATCTAAGTAGGTGGTACTTTCACATTGAGAAACATACTCTAAAAGTTGTGTCCTTGATAAACGCAGGATCTGCTCTACGGCCTACAGTTTGCCATTTTAGTATCTCAGCTTCAAGGGTTAGATTGTTTCCTATAATCAAATTTTGGACCCCTGCCTCAAAAAAGAAATGTGAAAGTGAGAGTTGCTGTTCTACTTCTGTGCTTGGGGGCTGCAAGTTCCTCTCCTATGATTACTGCTCTCTTACTCATCTACAGACTTCACTCCTAGATCTTTTATTTTGTCATCCACTTCATTGCAAAAGAATTCTATTCCAGTTGCTACACTTAACTAGAGTAGACCCATAGAATCAGTGGAATTAACACAAATGTTGCCACTATGTAAGCGATTCAGTAGATCTACTCTAATTGGATCTAGCAACCAAGCAAACTAAATATATTCAGGAATATTTTCACATAATTATAGAATTGGAATTTGCAGGTGCGGAATCCAAAAACATTTTATTCAAGAATGTACACAAAACATAGACAGTGGCTAGGATCCCATTAGTCCCTATGCTAGTGTAAAAACAGTTGAGCAAGCTGATGTGTTTTCTCAGAAGTTGCATAAGCGCAGTCAGTGTTTCTGCAAGCACACACACAGATCCCTCTTGCTAGCTTTTGACATGGTGGTAGAGAACTATTTTCCCTTTGCAGTAGCTGGGCTAAAGGTCTTTGTGTCATTATGCATTTGGTTCAACAATGGCGGAATTCATTATAACTACATTGGTTTATATATACGCTGCCCAAAAGGGATAGAGTCTTAGAGTATGATTTTAGTTGTAGAAGTCATTTTTCCACTGACGCTTTGCTTGTAATTTCACTCTTTTTGTTTAAATGAGATCCAAGTGCCTATGTCCTTTCTCCTGTCCTTTTACATGGTTCCTCTACCAGCTCAGAACCATAAAACTTGACCATCATGGTGAAGCAATTTGAAGCAGATCTGGGTTGCTCATTATCTGGGTCCTAAAACTCATTTACAGAAAACACTGTCAATTTCTATCAAATGTGTGTTTGATGTATTTATAAAAGATACAAAATTTATTTTTTGCCTTCTGGGGTATATTTTTAATACATTGTTATATACGGTGCTGACCTTAATGGATCAAATAAAAACAAAGTCTTAAGATACTTTACAGAACCTGCTGTGATTTACAGACAAATTAGCAGCAGACTCCTTTGACACATGATGGAAGAATCCATTGTCCTGTTATCCTTCCCTTCCCATGGGAGTATGCCTTTTCCTAATGGAGCCTTGACTACTGACTGAGAATGCAGGAACAACCCTTAATAGAATAAGATTGTGCTCTTGCATGAGCTTTGTGTACTGAAAGCTTCATTTGTGGAGTGGGTCCAGGGAAGAAGAAGAAAAAGAAAGCTGTCCTGCAGAAATATAAAAAGCTCTTTCAGCTTTTCCCTTCTCTGCTTCTCAGTACTTTGCAAGACTGAACAAGGGCTAAGCCTTTAAGTTACTTTGAATTCTTTCCTCTATACGTTCATCTTTTCCCTTTTCCTGTCCCTCTAAGCCTAAAGGGACATGTGACAATAAGCATGCCTTCTCTTTTTTCCTGGTAGCTTCTTTCTCACATGGAGCTAACTAAACTCTCTTCTAGCAAAACCTATCTTAGGGAATGCTGGTGAACACACACTAGCCAGGCTTGGTTCTATACTTACCTCTTGCTTCTATATTTCTGCTAGTAAAAAGTAAAAATTCAGAGACTGCTGTGTCTTCATTATTACCCATCTTACATTTGGAAGCAGGGAAAGGAAGATCCCTTGTCAAGTTGCATTATCCAGCTACTCTGCAAACCAGAGCAAAAGGAAGCTTGGCAGCCTCTGCTGCGGTAGCAGCTTTTGCAACCTTTGCACACAATTGTAGATACGTACATAGGTGCTGGAAGCATTAATAAAATAATAGGGCAGTACAGAGATTTATTCCTCTGTGAGTATACTTGCTGGGGGCATGCAAAGAAAGTCTTCAGCTAGTGAGTTTTAGCAGTAGGGAGGTCATCTCTCTCTTGAGATTTCTGCTAGGGTAGGGATTAGCAAAAGGTGGCCCTCAAATACTGTCTGGCTCCCCAGATGTGACTATATGCTTCTTCCCTCAAGGGTGGATTTGTAGAATATGGCAAGAGGACTTTGGTCTCTCTTGCCTGGAGCTTGATTAGTCTGTCATCTTTCTTGCCAAAGTGGTCCACTAGCAAGACTGTTGAATGCATGTAAAGGGCAGCTTTCCCCCTGCTCACTTGGATCAACTACTTTGACATCAAAGCAGAAAACAAAAATCCTGTGATGTGTCCTGCTCATCCTGTGGACTACTGAATGACAACAGGCCAACATATGACCCTCTACACACACACACACCACAGTAGTGCCATGTAGACATGCTGTACAAGAGGTGGACCTGAACTAAGGTTTTGAGAAGTTCCTGTGGATAGTTAAACAGTGTGGAGGTCCCCCTACCAGGCCAGGCCATCACTAATGCAATTCTGATTGTGCTTGTTGTTGTGTGCCTTCAAGTCATTTCTAACTTACAACGAGCCTAAGGTGAACCTATCATGGGGTTTGGCAAGTTTCTTCCAAGGCGGTTTGTCATTGCCATCCTCTGAGGCAGAAAGAATAATTATGGTTACCCAGTGGGTTACATGGGCGAGTGAGGATTTGAACCCTATTCTCCAGAGTCATAGTCCAGTGCTCAAACTACTACACTGCACTGGCTCTCTTGATGGAAAAATGTTATGCACTGAATATCTACCCGGAGTGCTTATCAGAACAGAGTCTACAACGTATAACATTATCCTTCTCACAGGTTTAGGCACAGTACTTTATATGCCAGTCTGGATGCAGAAGAGTGCAGTCTGAATCTATTACAAAGGGTTGGTTACCAGCTTGGAACGGGCAGCCACACTCTGTTCTCTGTTTTGAACCTTGCACACCCTGTGGAGATTGTCCTTGAAAAATCAGCCTACCCAGCCAAGGCTGTTGCCTTCACAAAAATCTTCTAGAGAAGAAATTTCTTTCCATGGATGGGTTGCATACCCACAGTGACCTTCCCATCCTTTCAGTAAGAAAACTCATGGAACTGGAAGTACTGTAGGATCAAAGTACCTCTTTCATCTGAATGCCCCTGGCAGTCTCATGACACTACGGCAGCTTCCATGGTTATTTGAAGTACTGACTCACAGGCAGGGGAATGAACATAAAATGAACAGAGGCCGCTTTCACCAAATCAGCATAGCCTGTCCCAACACCCTGCAAAAATCCTGCGTATGGACCTGGTCCCTGCCTGAAACTGACAGCTGCTTGTCAGTGTAAACCACGGATGGACTGCCGTTCTGGGTTGCTTCTGGTGGCATTTTGGGAGGGGGTGAATTCTTGATATTTTGAAGTGCGGGCCTCATAAAACAACTTATTTAAGCATTTAAGAGCAATTTAAAGTATTTTTGGTTGCAAAATTGGGCCTTTGTCTGAAAAAATGTTGGGGGGGTGTTGGGAGCATGGTGGATCAGTGGGGTGTCACAAAGGCTACACTGGACCCTCACCCAAGACTGCATGATTCTTCCATTGATGTAAACAGTTTTAGGTCAGCCAGTCTGATTTGATATAAGGTAGCTTCCCATGGAAAAGTAGAGCTTGAGATGGTTGGTTTTGGGACTACAAGTCTCAGAATCTCCTATATGGACTGGGGAATCAGGAAGTTGTAGTCAAAGGGGTAACTTTTCCAAGTTCTGGTACTAATTTAGTGGAACGTGTCTATGGAAGCTGTTGTGCCCCCCCCCCAACTTGCTGTATATACTATTCTCAGAACACTTAAAAGGGATGGGTCACCAGGAGTCAAGGCTGAGTCAAGGGTAGTTAACAACAAACAACAAAGGACAGCGGTGGGAAGGGCATCACTGTTCCAATAACAGATTCTACAGAAATTTGCTGCAAAACATGAACACAAGTACTGTTGAGCCTTCCTCAAACTTGCACCCTTCAAAGCATGTTGAATTATAACCACCATCATCCCCAACCATTATGGTCATCAGGGTTGGCTTCGCTGGGGATGGTGGGGCTTGCTGTGCAACATATCTGGAGGCCTTCAGGTTGTGCAAGGCTAGTGCAGTTAACTAATATAATACGTATACATACATACCCTAAACTGTTGGACTTTCCTGCTGTTGTTGTGATATATCCTCCATTTCGTTCCTGAGGCCATAAGCTGGGTTGTTAGAGATCAGGCTCTTCTCCTCTCCCCCTATCTCACAATACTTCTTCTTCTTGGACCACCTGCATCCACAGACCACCAGGCCAATCAGGATGACCAAGCCCATGGTGGCACCAACAGCAA
>NC_056522.1:256141925-256174941 GCF_019175285.1 Sceloporus undulatus
CCCCAGCTGCCTCTCCATTTGATAGACTCCTGCCAGCATCCATACGTCTCTTCATGCTGTGGTGCAACTCACTGGGGTCACCTTTCTTCCATAGCTGAGTCTGAATGTCCTTGACCCAGGTTTGGCCATCATTGCTGTTCATCACCATGACAGTGTCAATGGTAATGAAACTTACAGTAGGCTTGTGACTGAAGGGTGGCAGCCGAGCTTGAGGTAGAGACCCTTCTGTGAAGCGCCCAGCCTGAACACAGTATTCTACTTGACATCCATCGCTGATCAGAGCCAGATGCTGGCTAAATCCTGCTGGGCACCTCTTGGGGTAGGGGTCATTATCTGTTCCATTGTGGGAGCCCACCAATGGGTTGCCTACCTGGCAACTGAGGAACCCTCCAAAGGGCACAGAATACTTCTGTCCCCTTTCATCACGGCTGACACAGACTTTGAGCTGGTCAAACAGCTTTAGCTGGTAGTATGTGGAGGGACAAGACTGGGCATTTGTTATGGGGTTGATGCTCTTAGTACTAAAGAGGCCCCCAAAGAGGAACCCTGTGTTTTCAGGGACTGTCCCTCTTGCTGCACACCAGTAGGAGCTAAACTGCACTTTGGAGGGTGTGAAAATGTCCTTGCAAACCCTCTTGCAAAACAGCTTCCAAACAAGGCAATCATCATGGCAATCCCAATGGTTATAGCCTTCTTCACATTCTTGGGAGCTCAGTCGAGTGGGGATATAGCCAGCAGGACAGGAGAAGGCTCCAGTGAGTGGGTTCCTCTGTGCCAACCCCTCACAGAGTGTGGCAGCATCAGGCCCTTCCAGCTGAGAACACACTTGGTAGGCTCCTCCAAAAGTGAAATTGGTCACTGTCCCTTCACAGGTTCCATCATCCGTGTTGGCATAGAAATTGAAGTTGGGTGAAGCTGGATTAGTGCAGCCAGGGAAAGTATTGAAAGTGTAATAGCGGGTAATAGCAGATGCCACAGTCTTGGACAACCTCTTCACAGTGGGATTGGGCAATCCTGGCAGCTTCTCTGGGGTAATGAAAAATTGCAAGGGCAAGCCGGAGCGGTCAATGGCCACCAAATGGTTGGTGATGCTCTCTTGCCAGGTTTTCAGTGTAATGCCAGGATAAAAAGGCAATCCCCCAATGCTCTCCACCCTAGAATTGGTGCAATTGGCCTTGTACTGCTTGGTGAACAAATCTTCGGAACCTGCTGAAAAGTTGGTTTTGAAGTTTACAATGTTATGGAAATAAATTCCAGCAGCGGCTGTGATAGAACTTCTCATGGACCGGCTGTCTTTCACAAAGGTGGACTTGACTTGGTCCTCCTGGATGAGACTGGCTCCAGCATCCACTCCAGTGATCACATGAGTGCCATAGTTCAATACTAAGACTTCTGCCAAATAGTCAGCTGCTTGAGTCTGGTTGCTCTCTAGGTGGCTAGCAATGGTCATAAGCTGCTGCTGGAAGCCTTCATCAAACATGGCTGCAGGGTCAAACTTCACAGTGTATATCCGATTTCTGACCTGAACCCTGGTGGTCACAGCCTGGTCTCTCACTTGGTGGGTTTTCATCCTGCGGAAGTCACTGGAGAACTTTCCATTGATAAAAGAAGAGGACAGCTCAGTGTTGATGGAAGCAGAGGTGGCAGACTGATAATCCATCCAAGACTCAATGATCTCAGAATTCATCTCCAGGTAGCTCTCTTTAAGGGGAATAGTGAAGACTTCATTGGGGACGATGTAAGCTCCATCTTCTGTAGTCCTGCACAAAGAGTAATTCAGGTTGATCACTCTTCCCATATCTAGATTTCGTAGATTATCCCAGCCACCTCCAGGAAGAACTTCCAAGGCTGGACGTCCCAGAGCTTGCCTGCACTTCAGAAAGCCACTGGCAGAAGAAGGCTGTGCTGGATGTGATTCCAGTGCCCAGCATGTCCAAAATATGAAAGTCAAGGAGAGAAAGATGTCTGTGAGATTGCTCATGGCTGGAACAGAATAGAAGGCAAACAAGCAGATGAATGATGTAAATATGCTTCTGTCTCAGCTGTGGGTGGACCCACAGAAAAGCTTCTTCCTTTTTATGCTAAGATTGATAATTGAAACAGGAAACCAAATTCTGTTGCTTTGCATTTCTCCCTATCCAGAGAGGAGGAGCTTTACAGCTGCCTTTGATAAGCTTATTGATTTCTTATTATTGGCAGAGGTCTTAGTGTAATACCACCCTTCATTGTTATAGATACCAAAATGTTGTACAAATCCATTAAAATGCAGTACAGTATAACAAAATTACATTTATCTGTGAGGCACCTTGGGTCCCTTCAATAATTTTTCCAGATAGCTTTGAATGCAAACTGTTCTGTTCTGCTTTCCTCATTCCTCAGTCATTCTGAGCCAACATTGTTCAGATAATCATTCCAGACCTGACCATTCCTAAATGATATCTTGTGCAGAGTAGGCATTCAGTAGCCTCAACTGTCAGCTTCCAGCTCATAGCAATGTTAAAAGGGAGGGTTTCACTGCCAGAAAAGATGGCTTATGATATTGCAAGAAAGAAGTGGCAAACAGTAGCAGCTCTTTACAGAGCCAGGTGGTAGCCATTTCTCGTGGTGCTTTATAGTAATGAAGGCTAAGACCCATTAGACAAATAGGTGTCACTTAACTACCAACATTTAATTATTTTTATTTATCCAATGTTATATGTACACAAATTTGTATTATTTCCAACATGTACACAGTTACATATATCTTTTCACTGTTTACCTTGTATACATTAAAAGTAAAAGAAAATTTTACATAAGTGATTTCTTTTCTTCCTACTTGTATGGCCTATGAATACCATTGTTTGTGTGATTGCTTCTTGTAGATGTATTCTCCTTCTGATTAGTGTTACATCCCAAGTTAACTTCAGTATTTTTATTGCTTCATTAATTTCTGTGACACCTGGTAACATCCATATTTCATTAATTTCTTATTATGTCCATCTGTTTTTACAACATTTAATGATTATTTTCCATTCCTTTTCAAGCTTCCCTTCTGATTTTTCATTTATCAAATTTGTTAATCAGTCCATTTCAGCCATCCTGTAATTTTAACAACTATTTGTCTGTTGTTAACCACTAACATTTCACAGATGAAAACTGGAGAGCTGTCTACACCGGCAGGAAATCCATTACTCACCCCCATAGTCACAAAACAATTTCCCAGTCTGTAGGAACTCTGACAATGTATGCTCATCATTGTGAAATAAGAGAAAACCTGAAGAAAAGGTTGGTCCTACAACAATCATATGTCCTATAGTGTGGAATATTTCTGGTCAAACGACCATGTTCTCACCATCGATCTGGATTTTCCAGGCAAATGAGGAACTTTGAGTGCCCAGGTTGCAACTGCTATGGGGTGAATATAGGGTTTCCTGATGGTGTCGACAAGCCTTGAGATGTCCAAGCAATGTCAGAATGTGGACAAGCTGAGAAATGTTATTAAAGAAGAACAAGTTTAAAACAGTATTAAAAAAATACTTTTAAAAAATTAAAAAACACTACATACCCCAAAGGTCATAGCCAGCACTTTGAATTCTCCCCTCTTTCCCTCACTTGGGCTCCAGTCCTGCTCTCTCTTGCACCAAGGGCAAACCAGCTAAAATCATTAGTACTCTGTAATACAGAATTTTGTACATCATTATGATTGTCTTTGAAATCCACTGCTTTGATAATGGCTCTCAAAAACAATTGAGAAGTAATACTATTGAGAGAGGCAAAACCATATGGAACATAGGTCTAATCTGCACTGCAGAAACAATACAGTTTGACATGCTTTAAATGCTATGAAGTGTGTAGATGGGTTCATTCAACAATTTACAAATGACAACAATTGAGGATTTATTGGTCAGTACTTCACTACAGTACTTCAGTACTTCACTACAAAGAAACAGATAGTGGTTCAGTATTCCACCACAAAGATAAGTGGATATTGTAAATCCTTACCCTATTTCTGCCAGGTAGTGACCTAATTCAGGAGAGGGAATAAAGGCTTATATTAGTTAGTGTTCAATCCATTCCAAATTGGGTTTCTTACAAACTCTTGGCACAAGTTTATTTTTACGTCTCTTTCCCTGTTTAGATGGGACCAACCTTCTTCTCTTTGGATAGATGAAGAAAGCAAGGCACAAGAGAAAGTCAGTGATCAGCTGGGAAAACAGCATAGCTCAGATCATCCCATTTTTGGACTGGAAATGACATTTGTCTAACCTTTTTTCCCTTTCTGTGCTTTGGCAGCAAAATGACATGGAATATGAGAGAAAAGTCATGTGTTTTGAGTGAGGTTACAGAGAATCCAACACACAAGAGCAACATGGGTAAATGACAGAGAAAACAGCAAACTAGAGCACAGCAAGGTCACCACCTGGTCCTGTCCTGAAACAAAGCAGTCTCTGGTCCTGGGATCTTTGAGTAGCGGCAGGAGTAGGACAAGATAGACACATGTAGCTTCTCCATTCCAAGCCTTCCTTGACTAACAATTTCAGAGCTCTTCTTCCATGAGGAAATCAAAGGAGCAGGGACATTCTCCAAAGCTGTGCATTTCTAACCAACACTATGAGGAAAGTGAGAACAGTGATGGAAGAAAGCAGTTTTTTTTTAAAACCTTTTTATTTTGCAAAGATGTAGACAAAAATTCCTACTCTAAATAGAAACTTTTTACAAGAGATGCTGGGAGAAAAATCTCATCACCCAAGAAATGTCCTATCCAACTCATGGGAGGCTCTGGGAAAGCAGGTGCTTTCCAAGTCCCACTCCGTAGACCAGATAAGATGCCTCCATACAAGCAAGGCCTTCCCAACTGGGAGGTTAGGAAAGCACAGGACACTCTCACTGTTTTCTCAGAATTTTCCCAGTATGTTATTGAGGCTAGAGATAAACATGTTACTGAGACCTCCCATTCTAAGAGATACAGATGAACAGTAAATCTGAGAGGCTAAAATGTAGCAAGCCATCATTAAGTGGTGTCAGTATGCATGCATACATGGACAAGGAAATTCGTTCGGCCCCGTTTATATGACCTGCTTTATGGATAGTCTCAAACCAATTCTGCTTCTCAGTTGCACATGATCACAGCTGACCCTGTGAGCCTCTGTACAAAGGTGGAAGTGAATGTATTGTCAGAAGAAATGAAATTGCAAGTTTTCTGGATCAGTGAGTCACACAGATCACAATGAAAATATGTACATCTGCAGGCCCAAAGAGCGGGGGCTGGAGGAAGGAGAGAGCAGAATGGGAGGTGAGATTTCTCACACAACTGACAGTTATAAATTTCACCTAGACATTAGGAAGAACGACTATTTGACAGTGGAATAGAATGCCTCAGAGAGTGGAGGTCTTTAAATAAAAGTTGCATGGGCATCTTTTGTGAGTGCTTTAGTTGTGCATTCCTGCATGAGAGCGGGTTGGACTTGATGCCCCTTGAAGTCTCTTCCAACTCTATGACTCCATGTCATCATTTAATCTTTAATTTAATGTGGCAACCTTGATTTGAAAAGTAGTAACCACACAGTTTGTTAGGAAATAAAAAATTTGCACAATCTTTCACTATTTGCTATCAGCATACTACTCTTATATCATTATCTCCTCCTCCTCCTCTTCCCCCTTCCTCCTTCCTCTTTTGTTTCCAGCTTCCTCTTTTCTTGGAACACATATAACTGAGATCAATTTCTAAAGGGAAATTCTGGTTGAGTGATGGTTAGCCTCATAGGTGGGACCTGGGAAAATGCTATCTGTGCAAAACCACCAAGGCAAGTGGCAAGGAGCTGGGCTAGTTGAAACATGTTCATTAGAATGTTGTTGATGTTCATAGACAATGAATTTTTTAGACATTCTGTAACTGTTACTAAGACTGAGATGTGTGCTTGCAGGCACAATTGCAGTCAAGGCCATGGCAAGTGTACAACTGGTTACTGATTTTTATAATTTCTATTCTCTTATGTTCTTAGGTTGTCTAATATCATGGAGCCAAAACTACCTTCTAGCTTAGAGATGGACAACCTGTGGCTCACTCCCATTTTTGTGTGCTCCTCTTAGCCACCAGAATTGCCTTGGCAGCAGTTTCCTATGTTCACCAGTTCTTAAACAATAGGGGGCTAGTGGTCTTCAAGATCATCCAGTTACTGAAATTTGAATTCCCATTGTAGCATTCACCCAGTTTTCTATTTCCTTCTTTGATTGACTGACCCAAATATCATTGGTTAGATATCAATATATTTATCACAGATAGACTGGAAGAATCAATTCTGAAATTAAAAATCTGTAACACCTCCCTCCTTGCTTATAGCTCATATATTTTGATATATGAATAAATAAAATGGCAGGAGAAGAGCACATTTTTATTTCTTCATTAATAAATTAATTCTGTAGCATCTTTGATACTAAGGTCTAATCTGCACTGCAGAAATAATGTACAGTCGCCCCTCCAAGTCCATGGACTTGAAATCTGCAGACTTGGAAATCCACAGAGGTGCAACCGCCATTAACTTTAATGGGGCACACACCCACATGTACACGCCTCATTCAAGCCTATGGGGCTTGAATATGCGTGAGATTTGGAAATCACAGGGGGGTCCGGAACAGATCCCCTGCGAGTTCCAAGGGGTGACTGTCATTTGACACTGTTTTAACTGCCATGGGTTAATGCTGTGGAATTCTGGGATTTGTAGTTTGTTGTGGCACCAGAACTCTCTGACAGAGAAGGCTGAATATCTCAAAAACTACACACCCCAGAATTCCACAGCATGGCAGTTAAAGTGGTGTCACATGTATTTATTTCTATTTCCCGAAAGGGAAAAAAGAAATTTCTGGCATAAACTTTCACTCCATTCTAATTCATCAAATGCTTTCAGGGATTCCACGAAACCTTATGCAAGATTCCTTTATGCCTTTTAATACTGATACATGCTGTGTGCTTGAATGCAAAGGGGACAGTTTTAGAGCACCCCCTCCATTCTAGCATATTTAGTGTTCCCAGTTACTGAATGGCTGAATTCTAAATATTTTCTCAAACCCTTCTTACCATCATTATAATTTCTTGATTTTACTTCCTTGGATTCTGACCACAACACAGCTTGCTTTTCTGTACATATATACCTTTCTATTAAAAATATGAATGCATGTAATGTTCTGAAACTTTAGATTCTAAATACTAGGCTTGCTTATAAAAGCAAACTTTTAACTGCACTTTTCCACAGGATTAAGTCAGCTGCCTGGGACTAGATCCAGCCTTAGTGTTTTCAAAGGAAGACATTTCCCAGATGAAGGGATCCTCACTGTCACGATTAGACAGCATTGTGCAATTATTCTGCCTTTTTCTGCTTCACAGATTTTTCTATGATAAAAAAAGATGGTGGTAGTAGTAGAAAAACAAAAGAGGTTTAAATGTGGAAGACGGTGCCTCTGAAGTGCTCCCAAAATTCAGTGACACAAGTGTCACTTGAAATTGCAAATCCTGCTTTGCCTGATATATAGTAAGTATTAAAACAAAAGAAGCCATATTAGTGTTCTGATTTCCACTAAAAAATATTTCCCTCCAAGGATTTAAATAAACTTAATTTTCTAAGATATGCCAACATTGACAGGAAATCTCTGAAGCTGAAACCTCCATTTCAGAAGAAGTTATCTGAGCAAAAATCCTCCAGGGCTTAAAAGCACTTTAAAGTGCTTGTTAAGTCAGGAATCTGGCCCCAAACCACAAAATGATTTTCTTTCCCCAATGTAGCAATGTATTTTTAGGCTCAATTAGTGATGCGTCTGTATGTAGGTGAGGGGTGGGTGGATTCCTCCAGACAGATGATTCCTACTACTAACATTTTATACAGTTATTCTGTCCTCCCCCCCCCCCCCACTTAATAGATTTTCTAGTTGTTACCCTGATTTATTGTGCAGTCACCTCGCCTCAAACATAACATTCTATTGGGAATCCATCCAGATGCCTTTGGTCTTACTCTTGGGTTACGTCTTTTGACTAGTAGGTAAGACTTGGAGCCATGTGCCTGAAAGCACATTCTGTGGTAAGAAAAAAGATGGAAGAAGTGATGGAGGAGGAGAAGGGTCCAAAACAGACTGCAGAAATAATCCAGTTTGAGGCTGCTTTAACTGTCCCGGCCCAGTGCTAGGGAATCATGGAGACTGTAGTTTATTATGGCATTAGAGCTCTCTGACGGAGGAGGCTAAATGTCACAAAACTACAGTTCCCAGAACACCCTAGCATTGAGTCAGGGCAGTTAAAGCTGTTTAAAATTGGATTATTTCTGTAGGGTGTTTTGGACCAAGGAGATCATATGGACATCATACATCAAATTCTAAAAATGAGGGAAATGATTGTATTGCCCGGAAGGCAAAATAATCAGACTGACAGTATTTCACATTGGAAAACAATCATACAGTGCTAGATCCACAAACACTATACATCTTTTAGCACTCCATGATTCCCTCTCACAATGCTACTGCCATTCTTAAAACTTCACAGGTGCTCCAATGTCATTTTTCAATTTCACATCTCTCTTGGACTCCCCACTGTCTCGTTTTGGTACTAGGATCAGCAATAACTAACCTTTAAAACTCAGGTCTTTTGGTGGACATTTATTCCAGTCAGCCAGGACTGTTAGCCAGAGGACTTTTTTGTCAGCTGCTCCTAGAGTGTGGAGGATGTCACACGACTGAAATTAGAAGTATAATCCAGTGTCATCCTGAACGCAATCATGCGTATTCATGTTATTGCAAGAAAGGTCGCCACATGCGATTGCTGGCAGTCTGAACGCACTCCGAACTCAATCACGCGTCAATCCACAGTTAAGTAACTTTGGTGAATTAGCGAAGTCACAAACCCAACTCTTAGGCAACTCCACACTCAGTGTGCTGTTGTTTGGTGTGATATGCATGTCTCCTTTGGTCCTGGTTCCCCCTCCCATCTGGAAGGGAGGGGGTTCTCATGAAGCCAGGCTGCAATTCTGCTTCAATTTTGCTTCCACTTGTCCTTCAGCATTGCTGAGGGGGGGCTACTGCCTGCTAATTAAGAGGCATGAACCCAGAGCTATTGGATAACCATTCTATTCACATTTTAACATGACAAGAGTGAATATATGCTCGTTCTAATGTGAAAAGAGCATGTTCTTTCAACCATTCTTCCTCCCCCTCTCCAACCTCTTTTGTAAATTGTGGGGTTCCTTGGTTCCTCTCTGTCACTTGCCTAAATATGCTATGCTCCAGTCATCTGGAGTCTCACTGAGCATGCGCAAGGGTGCCAATTCGCAATTAAGAACCCACCGATGTGATGGCTTACTTTGCACAGAATGTGAGTCGCGTTTGGGGAGGCCATTACAGCGAATTTAGGTGTGATAAGTAATCACATAATTCGAATTGACCTCGCTATCTTCTCTTTCGAAATTGAGAGCCTCCCATCCCGTTTGATAAATTCCTGTGGATGACCTGCCGGAACAGATTTGGCAGTTTATATGCTGTCCAAATTTAAAACAGCATTGAAGACCAACCTCTTCTGGCAGGCTTATCCAGATGATTTTTAAATTGTGGATTTAGATGATGAATTTTAAATGTGGGTTTGTTTTAAAATGTGTATGTCTTATTTGTCCTTTTAAATTTTTTCATATTTTAATTAATGTGTTTTAATTGAAGTTGTTCATTGTTGATTTGTCTTCTTCTTCATCGTCGTCGTCGTCGTCAATTAAAGACTACAGCCTTGAAATTGACAGCTATTCGTGACAGTGTGGGTACCTTGCACTGAGATCTAGGCTGCCCAATACCATTAGTCAAGACAATAGATGTTTTCCTAACATATTAGATGCCTAATATATCTCAGATTTCAGTGTCTCTGCTCTTACAGTTTGATCAGTGCTTTGGGATCAAGATTAACAGAGTGAAGCTGTAGCTTTTCTTCAAATGCCATTGAAAAAGTAGCCATATTTTTAAAGTTACTAATAATACTATTAGCAAAATATACAGGACAAGTGCCCTTAAAATCTTAAAGTTAACACAACAAATAACAAGATGTATTGCTTTGTTGGAAACCCCGTGTGGTATAGTGGCTTGAGCATTGGACTCTGGAGACCAGGATACAATTCCTTGCTTGGCTATGGAAACTCACTGGGTAACCTTGGCAAGTCACACTCTCTCAGCCTCAGATTATGGCAAAGGCAAACACTCTCTGAAGAATTTTGCCAAGAAAACCCCAAGATAGCTTTGTTGTAGGGCCACCATAAACTGGAAACAACTTGAATGCACACAAACAACAAACGTCTTTGTTGTGTTGCCATTTTCTTGATAGGCAAATTTCAAGATCTTCACATTTTTCATTGAAGCAAAGCAGTTCTTATTTTGGTATAGCATAGTTATATCCATTCTACTGTACTTTCAACTGGCTCAGGTGAACTGCGTGGCTGTAGGTACATGACATCTTTCCAAAGGCTTGTCTGGTTTCTAGGAGGCTTGTGGTTAATTGAAGTGATGCTGATGAAAGTAGTAAGAGAAAACTATATCTCTTTAATTTGTAATTCCTTTCAATGTTTTGATTTTACTTATTAATCTTTCTCACAGCACAATGCACCATATACAGTCAGTCCATGAGTTATTAAAAGTTTCAGGCCTTTCCATTTAGCTGAAATGTCCATCTTTGCCAACACTAGTAGCACTAAAATTAATTTCTTATATAGACGTCATGGTACTTGAGCCATCAAATATTGGTGAAAGGAGTAGCTGTGATCTCTGAACAGATTGCTTGACTGGAAATATCTTTTGTACAGTTAGCCCTCCATATCTACAGACTTTTTATCCATGGATGCAGCCATTCACAACTTGAAAATATTCTACACACACACACAAAATTCCAAAAAGCAAACCTTAGTTTTGACATTTATATAAGGGACACTATTTTACTATACCGTTGTATATAATTTGACTCGAGCTTCTACAGATTTTGGTATCTATGGGGGTCCTGGAACCAAACCCCAGAGGATACTAAAAGCTTAATGTACTTCTAATAATATCATCTTGCACTAATGGGGAATCCAGCCTCATGTATATCCAACAGTCTCTTTGCTACAGCCTTATTAACAAACTTTGAACATTACATGTGCTATTAGTGACAGTCTGGTTGGTGCAAGATGCCAGTAGTCTAAGACTTCATGGCTGCTTCTCTGTGCTTGACAAGGCCAGATTTAAATGGAAATACTAACCAACCCTTGTTCCAGAGTGACTCTAACATTAGATTTCCATGTGATTTTAAAGCCCTATGATGAGTCTCCAGATAACCATTTAATCAATACACAATTTTAAAGACTTGTTCCTTTTAAGTCTCAAGCCAAGACAATACGGAAGCCTTCAAACTATGTGAGTGCCCTAGTGACCTCTTCAGTTTTCTTAATCTTTGTTAAGAAAAACTTGGAGCAATCTTGGAGCCATTGCATTTGGTCCACTTTGTGGATGTTCTTGAGAGTCTGGAGGCACCCAGTTGCCCTCCAGAGGGATGCCACAGCAGCCAAATGGTACGGCATCACTTCGGACCAAAAAGAACTTGGAAAAAAACAGGTTCTTTTTTGGTGCGCAGGGACAACATCATCAGTGCGCCATTGGTGCACTGTGACGTGTCCAAGACGCAAGTGCAGTGCCCAGAGGTGCAGACGCAGCACCATGCTTGCGTCATGCATGCGTGCCCCGTATGGACGCTGCCATGTAAAGATGGTGACGTCCATATGTGTTAGGGTTCTGGAGCGTGCGGATGCACACTTCAGAAACCTAAAATTGGCCCCAGGCCTTTGAAAGTTTACAGCTTTTTCCAATGAAGAAATCAGCATTTCTAAAGCTGCTTTTCATTCTCCATTCCTTTTATTATTTAAATTTGTCTATATTGTAATAGGATAATAATTAATAATTTAATTTATTTTATTTATATACCGCTATTCCGGAGATCATAGCGGTGAACAGCAAATAAGCTAATTAGCAAGTAAGCTAATTTGCCCCCAACAGTCTAGGTACTCATTTTAGCGACCTCGGAAGGATGCAAGCCTGAGTCAAACTTGGGCCCTTTTGCCGGTCTTGAACTCGCAACCTTGTGGTCTTGAGTAAATGGCTTCAAAAAGAAAAAAGGACACAATAATAAGGGTAAGAGAGCAAGAGATTTCAGAGCAGAAACGCCATGCTTAATATGTTACCATCAAAATTGAAATACTTTCAAGACACAGATGATTGAATCTATGGTTATGAAGGGCTGACTGTAATTTGGATTCATTTCATGCCCTATCTCCATCCTCAACCATGATATAATAATCATTATTTAATCATTAAAAGCCACCCAGTTTCAGTTTAGAAAAACTATGTAATTTTGGGGGGTATATTTTTTTGTTCAACAAAAGCTTCTGTAGAATTCTGTCATGATTTAAGTCATGTCTCATTAGGTTAGATGGATGTCGTCTGAAATAAAAATAAGTATTTTGGAAGTGCAAACATCCATGTATCATAATTCTACCTAATAAGGAGAAGTTCATTGATTTCATAATTTCTCACAAACAGCTGTGTTTGGTGATTCACAGCACGGGCAGAAGGCTGTTCTCTCTAGAGTCACTGCTTTTTGCCATGCACTGTGAGATACAGAGCCAAAACACACTGCAGAAACAATCCAGTCTGAGACTGCTTTAACTGCCCTGGCTCAGTATTAGGGAATTTGGGGAACTGTAGTTTTGTGAGACATTTAGCTTTCTCTGCCAGAGAGCTCTGGTGCCACAACAAACTACAGTTCCCAGGATTCCCTAGCACTGAGTCAGGGCAGTTAAAGCAGTCTCAAACTGGATTATTTCTGCAGTGTGTTTTGGGTTAGGGGGTGGACTGGATGGCCCTTGAGGTCTCTTCCAACTCTACGATTCTACGATTCTATGATTCTATGACCACAGTGTAGCTTTTGCCATATGGAAAAGCTGTTCTTTGTATGCAAACATTTTCATAACTTTGAGTGTTGGTTGTTATTGTTGTTGTTGTTCTGTGTTTTCAAGTCATTTTTGACAGATGGCAACCCTAAGGCCAAGTTTTTCCTGGCAAGATTTGTTCAGAGGGGGTTTGCCCTTGCCTTCCTCTGAGGCTGAGAGAGTGTGATTTGCCCAGGGTCACCCAGTGTGTTTCCATGGCCAAGTGAGGATATACATTCTTGTCTCCAAAGTCACAGTCTAGCAGTTGAACTACTACACTGTTCTCAACTTGGGGCATACACAGTGGTGTCACTAGGGGAGTGTGGACCACACCAGGTGACACTCTAAGGGCGGGGGGGGGGGATTGGGGGTGACACCACTTCTCAAACTTCTATTTTGTTTTGTTTGTTTTGCAGAAATGGGTTGTGGCACTCTCCTGTGTCCCTTTAAAATACTGAAGAGATGGGGTTAGTGGGGTGCTGCTAAGTGGGAGGGGAAAGAGAGACCCCAGGTTAATAAAAGTTTGCTTTATTTTTTTTAATTTTAATTTTTAAAAAAAATATGTTCATTTTTTCAAAAAATATTCTTTAAAAACATTTTTAAAAAACATCACATTTCCCAAATTTTCACTTTTAACCACATGAAACTATACACACACACACACACACACACATTCAGGCTGAGTGTATGATAATTGTAATTTAAAGGTATGGTTTCAATTTTGCAAGTTGTTTATGTCACAGCAATTGCCATTACATTCAGTGATATATGGGAATTACAACTTATGAGTAACATTAGTAAAAAAAATGACTAAGGGTTCTGTAAGGTGTGGCATGGGAGGAGGCCAGTGGGGGAGTGACAGCATCCATGACTGCACCAGGTGACACCCAGCCTACTGACACCACTGTGCAGATTTTATACCAATTTCTGAGAAATGTCTTCCTCCAAAGAGCCACTGAATCTGGAGTTAGGTGAGGGTGCTGAGAAGTCTGTGTCTTCTGCAAAATAAAACACCAGAATAAAACACTGGTATGTATATTTGGCCACACAATTGCTTACACTAGAAACTGTTCCATCTTTTCTGATGCCATGTAGAACAAGTAAAACCACCTTGGAGAAAAGAAGACTGACAGGTGACATGACAGCTGTCCTCAAATATCTGAAGGGATGTCACATCGAAGATGGGCAAACTTGTCTTCTGCTGCTCCAGAGACTAGGACACAGATCAATAGATTCAAATAACAAGAAAAGACATTCCACCTAAACATGAGAAAGAACTTTCTGATGCTAAAAGCTGTTTGACAGAAGAATTGACTGTCAAAAAGGGCAGTAGATTGTCTTTCTTTGGAGCTCTTTAAACAATATAGCCATCGTTCAGGAAAGCTCTAGTAGTGCGTTCCTGCAGTGCAAAGAGTTGGATTAGATCAGGGTGGGCAGCTCCAGGGAGTCAAAAATATGTGTGTGCATGCATGCGTGCGTGCTCTGAAATGTCCAAAAATGATCTCTAAGGGGTGTGGAAAGCATTTCCACTAGATTCGGAGCCCCTTTTGACTCTTCCCAGGGTCAAAAGGGTTTTTCCTCCAATTTTTCCCCAATAAATCCCCCCCTGCAATTTTCCAAAACGCCTTCTAGAATCTCATGATGGCATGACAATATGTCTTCATGTCTCCTAGAAGGGCATTTGGGGGCAAAATAAATTTTAAAACAAAATTGTATAAAAAATAAAATAAACAATTTTAAAAAATTAAATTTTGATATATTGTTTTGTGGGAGCAGCTGCAGGGGGTCCTCTAGAGGGTTAATCTGGCCACATATGGACTTTATGGTCCCTTCTCCTTCCTCTACACTGGCTCTGCTGAAACAACCACAACACGAATCAACAACCAGAGCATGAATAATTCCTTGATTATGACTTCTTATTTTCCACAACTTGGGAAAAGGTTCTAAGGGCTGAAACCTGATCCTAGAAACTATTTCCAAGTTGCCTCCATCTCAGACTAAGCCTTTCCTGATACTTTTGGCCCTGGGGATTTATCAAAATCAATGCAAAACAAAATAAAAATTGAACTCCTCCACATTGCATCTTGCTCCAAAGAGATTGTATCCTCTCTCAGTGGTCCCCCCCTTCCAGCCCTCCCCTTCCAGCCTTCAGCCACAGCCGCAGCTGTTCCATGGCCTGTATGACTTCCCTCAGCAACAGGAAACAGGTGCTGCTTTCATGAAAAGAACTGGACAAGAGCTTCAAATATTGCTCGAGGAGGGGGTTGTGTGGGTATGCTCTCTGTCTGACCATGAAAAAGGGAGGCACAATGAAGATATGGTTATGCACCAATTGTGTGGCCGTGCCATGGGCTTCCATGTATTGTCCTTACGTGTCATTCAGGTGGTTGCCCTCTTTGGCTGTGTTGCTCTCCTGTCCATCGCATCCTGGCAAATTCCTGCTGAAAATGGCCATCAGTGTGGATTTGTTAATATCAAGGAAACTCATCCTGGGAGAAGTAGGAGGAGGTAACACATGCCCTATGGGTCTTAAAATCTAGCTTGAGGGACCCTGGTTTAAATCCTTGCTTATCCATAAAGATTTCAGTTAAGTTTTTCACCTCAGCATCAGTCTACTCTTTGCAATGTTTGATTTCAGTTGTGACCAAGAGCCATCCACACTACACAGTTATAGCACTCTGATTCCACTTTAACTGCCATGGCTACTAACTCTGGAATCCTTAGATTAGCAATTGAGGAACATTTAGAATTCACAGCAAGAGAGAGCTCTATTGCCTCACCAAACTACAAATCCCAGGATACTATAGGATTTTCCTATCAGCCAGTGTGGAGTAGTGGTTTGAGTGTTGCACTACAACTCTGGAGATCAGGGTTCAAATCCTCACTTGGTCATAAAAACCCTTGGGTGAGTCACACGCTCTCAACTCCAGAAAACCCCATGATACAATTGCTTTAGGGTCACTATAAGTCAGAAATGACTTGAAGGCACAACAATAACAAATGACAGTTAAAGTGAAATATAGTACAATATTTGGGGAGTGTGAATGAGCTCCAGTGTTCAGGATTTTTCTCCAGAGCTGGTTTAGCTTGATTATGATCAAGCTAATAAAGGCTCTGGGTGCCAGACAGATTAGTGTGCCTTCCTCTGTTATTATTAACTTTACATTAATATTGCATTTATTTATATTAAAGCATTAATATTAATAAAACACATCATGCTAGTATATAGGCTTTCTTTCTTTTTTATTTGTTTATTTATTTATATCCAGCCATTCTCCTAGCATGGGATGCAAGCAGCATGCAAAAAGGCTACAACACAATAAAGCTTAAAATGTTGAAGCAATTGAACAAGTTATCACAAGGCATCATGATAATGACCAAAAACCATTAGCCACTTTAGGTCCCATATTGGGAAAAAGACAGTACAGTCGCCCCTCCAAATCCACAAACTTGAAATTCGCAGACTTGTTGGAAATCTGAGGAGGGGCAACCACCATTAACCTTAATGGGGCACACACTGTGCATGCACGTGCCCCGTTCAAATCTATGAGGCTTGAATATGCGTGAGATTTGGAACTCGTGAGGAGGTCCGGAATGGATCCCCTGCAAGTTCCAAGGGGCGACTGTAATCAAGTCAAATAATAAACTAAAATAATCTATCCACCACATGACTAGTAGCCATCATGACTACTAGTCATGGTGACTAATAATCACATCCTACACGGATTTTTGAATCCCCATTTATAGCTGTTCAACATCACACTTTCACTATAGTTTGTGGCAATAAATTTCACACTTTAACTTTGCAATGTGTGAAGGAGTTCTTGTTCTTGTCTGTACTGAATTTCACACCAAATGAATCGTCTGCCAAGGCTCATGCTGCCAACTTATTTCTTTCAATTAGTCTCAAAGGTGCACAAGATCTCTCCACATTTATAGCTATTCAATCATTTAGCTTCATTGGATGATCTTGAGTTTTAAGAGAGAGGCAGAAATTTTTCTATCCTTTTTCTCTGCTCCATGCTTAATTTTGTACACCTTTTATATCTCCTCTTATTTGCCTTAAAAAGGCATATAAGGTTAAATCTGCACTGCAGAAAACTGGCAACACGCACGGCACCGGCTCATGCTATATGGAATCCTGGGATTTGTAAGACTGTCCCATGGCACAAGAAACCAAAGCTCTTGGACAGAATGGTTAATATCCCACAAACTAACAAAATCCCAGAATTCCCACAGCCACTGAGCGAGACAGTTAGTGCATTATTTCTGCAGTGCAGATGCAGCCTTAGGGCCAAGATCCTGTGTTGTAGAGTGTAGCAGAAAAGTTCCACAGACAGAACTATGCTGTGTCTTTCCCAAAACCCCATCTCTAGACTCACTCTTTAACTGCTATAGACCTCCCCTCCATGGCCATTCAGTAGCTGGTGGAGAGCAGTGTGTGTTGGGAAAACATTTCTGGCATTGTCCTCATAGCCAAACACAGAATGATGGCATCATCCACTAAGATGTGTCAGGGTCCTCTAGTCTAGAGGTCTTGGTAGAGATGATGTCATTGTTCCATGCCTAGCTACGGAAGCATAACCAGGTGCTTCCCCAATCCCGGCTCTAGACATTCAATATCAACATGGGAGGGAGTGGTGCAGAAGCTAAATACTGTGTCCTGGAGGGGGTTGTTGCAGAGGATGGAAGGGAATGCAGCCTCTGCAGTGACCATAAAAAGACATATTTAGGCATATATGGGACTTAACACCTGCATATGTCAATAAAAGGATGCTGGCCTAAGGCTGTAAGTAAAAGTAGAAGGTGGCTGTCTTTCACTTTCCTTCTGTTTTCCTTATGCCAAAACAGAGTCTGTCAGTCTGTCTTTCTTCCTTTTTAAAAAATTTCATTTGTATGATGCCTTTCTCCCAGAGGGACCCAAAATACATTTAAAACATCTCTACTAGATTAGATCAAATATTAGGGTGGTCACATCATTTAAAAATGCATTACCCTAAAGGAGAACAAAGTATCATACTAGTTTGTATAAGGAAATTCCTATTTAATTAATATCGTTTAAGTAGACGTATTGTGCATCTCACCACAGTGCAGAAGGCCATAGCCATGGGATGAGTGTATTTCTCCCTTTTCATCTGAGTGCTAATGGAAATTGTCAGTGGTTCCCCCCCCCCCATCAAAAGATATTTGGGCGGAAGAAGTAACAACAACAAAAATCCCCCAAAATGCTATTCAATGCCCTCTAGGGAGCATGGGTGCATTTCTGCCACATTGTTATGCCTCCTCAGTCATATTGGACTCAGAAGATTCCTTTTAAAAAAAGAAAAAGAAAAAAGGAAGGGTGATTCCAATATGCCCCACTTGCCTCCAACAATTTCCTATCCCTGTTCTAAGAACTACAGAGGAAAAAAGGCCATGCGTGTGTGTGTGAACAGGTGTATGTGTGTGTTGTTAACCACCCTTCAGTCAATCCCTATTCATGGTGATCCTGTGGATGAGATATCTCCAAGACTGCTCTGCTTAGGTCCTGTAAATTCATCCCCGTGAGCTCTTTAATACATCCATCTAGCATTCAGTTTTCCTCTCTTTCTACACCCCTCCACCTTTCCTGGTATTATTGTCTTTTCCAATGACTCGTGCCTTCTCATGAGTTGACCAAAGTATGACATCCTCAACTTTATAATCTTGGCTTCCAGGGAGATTCCAGGCTTGATCTATTCTGCATGTGTACTAGATCATAGTCAGCTGTTGTTGTCTCCACACTAAATCCTGGAATAAACCTATCCTGTGTGGCCTCCTCTACCACACAGTATTATTAACATAGCTCTTTCTAAGATTAAAACAGTTAAGCTTTGAAAGGCCCATACTTAGAAAGGAATATGGATGTTCTGTTACTGTGGAGTTGGACAGATGGAAAGTATTCTCTGTTTGGAATAAAATTCAAAGATATAGCTGGGTTAGTTTATAGAATCTGTATGTAGAGAGATCTTGTAGCACATTTGAGACCAAAAGAAATAAAGAAGTTGGCAGCATGAGCTTTCGTAAATTTCTGAGGAAGTAGACTGAAGTCTATGAAAGCTCATGCTGCCAACTTCTTCAGTTAGTCTCAAAGGTGCTACAAGATCTCTCTACATACTGGAATATAAAGATACAGAACGGCACAGACAGATCCTGAAAGGAAGGCTAGAACTTGGCACGTAATGTGCATAGTGTTTAGCTTTTATCCTATATATAACTTGGTAAGGCACCAGATGTTGTCTGATCTTGGAAGCTGAGCAAAGTTAGCCTTGTTTAGTATTTAGATGGCAGAACCACTATTTAATACCAGATGCTGTAGGCTGCATGTCAAAGAAGGGAAGTGGCAAAACCACCTCTGAGTATTCCTAAGAAAATCCTATGAAATTCATGGGGTTGCCATAAGTCAACAGGTTATTTGAAGGCTTATGCGCTCACATACAAACACACTAGTTGGCACTACAGGTTGAACTGAGGCTATAGTCATCCTAATCCCCAAACTAAATTGTTCTGCTACAACAGCATTTTCAATGACAGCATGATGGCATACTTACAAAGAATTGCCATGATTTGGTGCAATTGCACCATCTGGTGTCACTTGTCATTATGACAAAACCAGTAATTATTGGTAAGTATTCATACTTCATAGGTAATGATTTAACTGCATGGAGCACACATTGTTTAAATATAACCTATTTAACCAACACAATATCTATATTTGCTTGGCCTGTGTATGGTTTACTAAGGCTTATCTGCTACTTGTGTCAATAGTGACTGAGATAGACAATCTTGTCTGGCTTACAAACTAATGCTCAGAATGTTGTTTATAATATCTAATTTTGAAATGCTTCATGTATTTCACTTCATGGGTGTGCGGAGGGTGGTGTGTTCTGTTTCTACAAGTTTATAATATTTAGATGTGAATGTATAGATTCTACCTGGTGTGGAAATAGCATATATTGAAAACTTGGTTTCAGTTATCTTGTAATGGACGAATGCACTAAATCTCAGAACAGGAGCTTTCTTGCCTTCTTTCCTTTGGTTCACTCAGTATAAGAGGGTGTGTAATGGGGCTCACTGAACCCATCTCCTGCTCTTGAGTAGAGAAAGGACCCCATCCAAGACTATATAGCTGCCACCACCCATTAATTTACCCACATGACTCAGTAACCTAATGGGAAGTTACTGAAGGATTTATATTGCCTTTTTCCATCTTTGCCTCTGGAGAGACTTTCTCTCCTCCTGTGGCAAATGAGAATCATCACACACACACCAAGCAAGGGCATTTGAAGAAAGCATGTAAAAAGATCTTTAGAAGAAAGTTTTTATTCTGCGTGAATAATCTGCAGGAATAGGGTTGCCATATCCCGCCTGGGGGCGAGACTTTCCCGGTTTGGGGCAGGTCCGCACGGTCCTGCCCCGGTTTGGCTCTGCCCCCGGGATTCCCCCCCAGTGAGGCACTGGAGGCGGCTCCGCGATTGCGGAGTCCTCCAAGGCCTGGCCGGGGCTTGGGAGACCCTGTCTCTCCTGGCCCCAGCAGGCCTTGGACAAGGTTTTAAAATGTAGGACCTTTTTTTTTTAATTTCCTGGCCAGAAATAATAAAAAAAAAAGGTTACTACATTTTAACCTTGTCCTACCCCCGGTTTGGAGGTCCTCAGGGATGGCAACCCTATGCAGGAACAAAGGGATATCTCATACATGAAGGCACCCTCCTTCAGGTATTACTTAGGAATAGATACAAAAACAGCCTAAGTCATAGCAGGGCCCACGGTCACAGCTAATATTAATCACCTGGCTCCATTTTCATTTTTCATCTGGCCCCAGTACTGACAAGGACTATTGGGACCTTGTCAAGAAAATCCCTGAGTGGCCAAATTTGCTGATAGGCTAAATTTCACACAATGCAATGCCCCAAAGGCACCTTGCTGTTTTTGTTGTGTGCCTTCAAGTTGTTTATGGTTTATGGCAACTCTGTGGTGTACCTATCATGCGATTTTCTTGCCAAGATTTGTTCAGAGGAAGTTTGCCATTGCCTTCCCCTGAGGCTGAGAGTCTGTGACTTGCCCAAGGTCACCCAGTGGGTTCTATGGCCAGTGGAAATTTGAACCCTGATTTCCCAATGTCCTAATCCAACACTCAAGCCACCACGCAGCACTGACTCCACCAAAGGCACCTAGAAATACCCAAAACAAAGCACGATTCATTAAATGACACAGCACAAGAGGATGTACCAGGTAGTTTGATAACTGTCACTGAGGGTATGACTCTAGTGTGGAAAGTGAAAGGTCATTAATGTAACTTTGCACTGGTTTAAAAATTGATATTTTTCACATTTGCAATCAAGATTAAAGTCTTCCAATCATCTCTCATCATTTTCTGACATGGGTTGATAGGAACAGGAATGTTATACTGGGAAGACTAGAGGTTTCCAAGCCCTCATCTAGACCTTCAAAATAAGGAGTTTGCAGATTGTAGCTTCAAGGCATACCGTATATTGCCTGTATGGTCACAATTTTTTCTCATTTCCCATTATTTAGGCTCTACTATTACCTGACTTGGACTATCTCCAAAATATCAGAATGGATAACCAAGATCCGGGGTAGGCAATCTTTTTGAGCCGGGGGCCGGGTTGCTGTCCCTCAGACAACTGGGTGGGCCGAAGCCAAAAAATAAATAATTAAATAATTTTTTTTTAAAAAATTAAATATATAAATAAACCAGGACAAATGTAGGACAAAATTTTCAAATAGAAGACACTTTTTTTTTAAAAAAAATGGAGGACACGTGAAAAAAATTGCTGATTTTTAAAAAAATGTTAATATAAATGCATGTTTCTGAGGCTTCTATAGACAATTGCCCCCCAAAGGCCCCGGCGGCAATCAGCGGCAGGACCGGGCTGGGGCCGGTCCCAAGGCCTCGCCGGGCTGCATCCGGCCCGCAGGCCACAGGTTGCCTACTCCTGACCAAGATTTATAAAGCTGTACCAAGAGAGATTTTGCCTTCCATTGTGACATTGTAATGCAATGTAAGTTTATGTATGTTTACTCTAAAGAAATTCCCATCAAAATTATCTGGGGCTTAGTCACAACTACATGTGCCTAGGATTACAACTTTAGGCTGAGTGCAGGCTGTCCTCTCTACTCACGATTAGTTTCCTTATTACATTTAGCCTTTCTCTCCATCTGCTCAGAATGGCTTAAAGGTACTTCTGAGCCTAAGGGCCTGAACAGACAGGCCAAAATAAAGCTGCTTCAGGTCACTTTGGATGTATGCTGTTTAAATCTAGCATGCATTCTAAGAGGCCGGAAGCCACGCCAAAGCCATGCTCCAGTCCTAAGGACTGGAGCGCAGCTTTGGTAAAGCTTCTGGCCTCTTAAGATGCATGTGTCATTTAAACAGCTACCTCCAAAGTGACCCAAAGCAGTTTTATTTTGACCTGTTTGTTCAAGCCAAACTGTTCAAACTTTCTAGCAGAGATGGACTATATATGATGGGCTTGTATATGTGAAAATAAAGGAAAGTGGGAGTTGTCACCAACCAAGAGCTAAATCCAGTTTTCATGCTTTTTCAAACATGAGAGTGCTTTCCATATAAGAACATCTAAAGTGACTCTATCTTGAACAACGCAATCCTATATGTGGCTTTCTTCTACTCAGAAGAAAGCCTTACTGTATTTAGTTGGAATTATTTTCAGGCAAATATTGATAGGCTTGCAGTTTTAAAGCATTTTAAAAGAGGTCCAGAATAATGGTTCTTGATGGAGGAGGCCCCACATTGTTAGACTTTAGCTCCTAGCATTCTTCCCCTTTGGTCACGCTGGCTGAGGTTCTGTGGAGTTGAAGGCCCACAATATCTGGAGGCCCATCCTCATTTAAGAACCACTGTTCAAGAAAGAATCTGCCTGTTATAAGTAAAAAGCACATGGGATACAAGAACCTTCTTTTCTGGATCTTTCCTGATGATGATGACAACGGCAACGATGATAATGATAAGAAACTTTATTTATACCCTGCTTTCCCCCTCAAATTTCCCAAAATTGGGATTTGAAGTGGCTTACAATGTAAAGCAACTATAACATAGCTAAACATACAAATATTAGAATAGAATCAAACTATTTACAATATTAAAAGAATTGGAAACATAACACTAAAAAGAATAGAAAGCATTTTAAAAACAATGCAGCACCCTCTTTGGAGTCTTTAAAAACCTTAAGTTCTAAAGCCAGTTGCAATTTAAAAACAAGTCTTTGCCTACCCAAAAAAGGACAGCCAAGGTCTGGCCTCCTTGGGAAGGGAGCTCCTTATTCTATCGCCTTTTAAAGAAGCATTCCTGGTAAATGATAAAAATATTTATAGCCAATATTGATACGGAGGCATGTTTGAAAATATATTTTAATTTTTTCTAAACATTCAGTATCTGGAATTGACTTATCTGAATGCATTTTTCCAGAATTTAATCATCCTGTATTGTGTAATTGTGAAATTCTAGAAAAAGCAGTCAGATTAGTCTACATCAGGTACTGAGTGTTTAGAAGATATTAAATATATATTTTTAAACATTCCCTGAGTCCATTATACCTATAGTGTATTGCTATTTTTTATGTTTTCATTCACTCCCTCTCAGATCTAGAGGCCCATTCACACTATGGACTTTATCACATCACCTTCTTGTCCTGCCACAATCATGCTTGTCCCTCAAGGAGCCATTCTGTCTCCCATGCTATTTAACATTTACATGAAACTGCTGGGAGAGATCATCCGGAGACACGGGGCACGGTGTTATCAGTATGCTGATGACACACAAATATATTTCTCTGTATCTCCGACTGATGCAGTGACCAGGGATGGCATCTCTCCTCTCGATGCTTGTCTGGACTCGGTAATGGGCTGGATGAGGGAAAACAGATTCAGATTGAATCCAGAGAAAATGGAAGTACTTATGATAGGTTCCCCAGGTCCAGGTTTGGAGATTTGTCCACCTGTCCTAGATGGGGTCACGCTTCCCCTGAAGGACTCTGTTCGCAGTCTGGGGGTGCTCCTTGACTCGTCGCTTCATCTTACATCTCAGGTGGATGCGACGGTCAGGAGTACCTGTTATCAGCTTCGGTTGATATGCCAGCTGCGACCCTACCTGGGCCGGGGGGACCTTGAAACAGTGGTACACGCTCTGGTAACCTCTTGTTTGGATTTCTGCAATGCGCTTTACATGGGGCAACCCTTGTACCAAACCCAGAAGCTTCAACTGGTCCAGAATATGGCAGCAAGGCTGGTCACTGGATCTTCCAGGGCCAGCCATATAACACTGGTACTTAAAGATCTACATTGGCTGCCTATTCGCTTCCGGGCACAATGCAAGGTGTTGGTTATCACCTATAAAGCCCTAAATGGCTTGGGCCCAGGGTGCTTAGAGGACCGCCTCTCTCCATATAATCTGCCCCGCACTCTTAGATCGGGTGATAAACATCTCCTAAGAGTTCCAGATGCTAGATGAGCCATCACTACACAAAGGGCCTTTTCCACCTCGGCCCCTAAGCTCTGGAACTCGATCCCCGACGAGCTCCACTCGACCCCCTCCCTAGCCCAATTTAAAAAAGGGCTGAAAACGTATCTTTTCAAACAGGCATACCCCCAATAGCCCTGTTGTGATCCCTCTCCCCCTCACCGTTGTTACAATTGGCCGGCCTGAAGAAAGAGGCTCCTCCCTCCCTAACTGTCATCGTTCGGCCTCTGAGGGAGAGAGAAGGCTGGCCCAGTACCATCAGGGGCTGGCCTGAAGACGGAGGCTCCTCCCTCCCTAACTGTCATCGTTCGGCCTCTGAGGGAGAGAGAAGGCTGGCCCAGTACCATCAGGGGCTAGCCTGAAGACAGAGGCTCCTCCCTCCCCAACTGTCATCGTTCGGCCTCTGAGGGAGAGAGAAGGCTGGCCCAGTACCATCAGGGGCTAGCCTGAAGAAGGAGGCTCCTCCCTCCCCAACTGTCATCGTTCGGCCTCTGAGGGAGAGAGAAGGCTGGCCCAGTACCATCAGGGGCCAGCCTGAAGACAGAGGGCTGCCTCCCTCCTAACTGCCCGCCCGCCCACTTTCCACCTGGGCAGGAGCGGCCCAGAGAGACTCTTCCTTGCCGCCGGAGCAGCGTTTCTCCAGGGGGAGGGGCCGGCGAGAGCGGCCTCCATAAAGCCGGCTCGCCGGCTCCCCTGAAGAGGACGCCGCCTGCCCGTTTTCCACCTGGGCAGGAGCGGCCCAAAGGACTCTGTTTTTCATTTTGTTTTGTAAACCGCCATGATCATAGGAACGGCGGTATATAAATAAAATTTCAATCAATTGCTGCTAGCTTTGAATTGTTGTTGTTGTTGTTGTTTTTATATAATGTTTTATATAATGTAATTGTAAATTTCTGACAATGTTTTTATTGTAAATTGTATGTTGTTGGATTGCAAAATCCACCATTGTAACCCGCCTTGATCTCTGGAAAGGCGGGCTAGAAATAAAGCTTTTATTATTATTATTATGCTAGTCTAAGAATGGAAGCATACTGGCTTGGCATAAAAAAAGAATAGTAACAACAAAATTAAATAACGAATCATTTGCTGCTCTTTTGTTACACCCAAAAGGTGGCAAGTTCTCATGCTAGGGTGCAATGGTGGCAAGTTCTCCAGGGCTGAATCCCCAAATGGTCTGCTGCCCTCCAGGGATGTAACTAGGGGGTGCAGGAAGTGCAGACTACACCAGGTGACTCCCGGGGGGGGGGGACATCACTGCTTGCTCTTCAAACATCTGCCTTTTGGCAGGAACAGGCTGTGATATCTGCCTTCATCCTTTAAAAATGTAGGAGCTCAGTAGAAGAGATGATGTGAGTGAAATGAGGCTCAGTGGGAGGAGAAACGACAGGCCCCAGGTTTTTTTAATTTTAATTATTTTTTTTAAAAAAATACAAAAATATTTTATTCTTTTAAAACTTTCTTTAAAAAGCATTACATATTACCAAATTTTCACTGTAACCACATCAAACTATGTACATGTAAATATACTGTCTTTAGGCTGTGTGTATAATAATGTAATTTAAAGGTATAATTTTAATTTTGCTAGTTGCTTATGTCACAACTATTGCCATTACATTCAGTGATACAGTATATGAGAATTGTGATTTATGAGTCACTTTAGTACAAAAATATTACTCAGGATTCTGTGTGGTGTGGTGTGGGAGTAGGTCAATCCAGCAGGGTGTGTCTGTGTGATGATGATGATGATGCCATCCCTAATGATGCCACTACTGCCCTCAGGTGTGGTGGAAGACCCTATATCATTGTCAGTGTTGAAGACCCTATCTCATTGTCAAATAAACTAGCCAGCCTCTATATAGAGAACCGGAGAGTGGGGGAGAAGCTATCTTGTTCTTTGCCTTAAGTATAAAAATGTCTTGAACCAGTCCTGGAAATCATAACATTTCATCCGTTGTGGCTTTACGTTTTATGTTTCAAGGGTGAACACTGCACTGCACCCTCCTCCGTAATCTAGTAAATTCCTGTCTGGTTCTAGTGTGTTTGCCAACAAAGCAGACAAGAGCTCCCACATGCTTTCTTGTCCATGCATGCTTTAATTGTTATCATTTCTTTATTCTATGTTTCTCCTGGGTTTTTTTATTACTTTTAATAATCCCTTCGTTCATTGCCAAACTGGCTAACTTGCTAATTTCTCCTGTAAAGTGTTGGAAAGCAACTTAGTTAATTAGTGGGAATTAAGCCCTGAGGATTTTCTCATCATTAATATGCACCACATATTCTGAGTCATAGTTTGTGCTAAATTAGGGATACATTTGATGATCCTAGTATGTGGGAAGCTCATTCTAATGTCAGCCTAGGGGTGAACAAAATGCAGCCTCCAGATGTTGTTGACTAGACCTCAACATTCCTCACTATTGGATATCCTGGTTGGATCAGATGGAAGCTGCAGTCCAACATCTGGAGGACCACAGTTTGCCCGTGCTTGTACTTGCTTGGAGATGCAGCATTTATCATGACACACACACTTTCCAAATATTGTAATACATTTTCAGCAACATAATATGCCCTGGTGGTGCAGTGGTTAAATGCCTGTACAGCAGCCACTCACTCACTAACAATACCAACCAGGGGCTCCAGGTCAACTCAGCCTGGCATTCTTCCATAGGTCGCTAAAATGAATACCCAGGTTGTTGGGGGCAATTAGCTTACACTTTGTAAACCATTTAGTACATTGGTAAGCGGTATAGAAATTTATTTTCTATTACTATTCTAGAGAGTAGAATATATCTTTACGGTTTCATCTGTGTGCTGCAGCCATCTAATCCAAACAGCAGGCTCAGCATGGGAATACTGTCCATTGCCTGAAAACATCATGCTAGTCACTGCCTATTCAGGTTTACAGCCAGCAGCTTTATGATGGGTGAAGTTCTGTAAATGCAAACATGTGGGTTCTTAAGCCAATTTAAAAAAATCTAAACACAACCCTCCCAGCATGTTTAATGTGATTTATAGAGTAATATAGATCTACTCTGATCTAAGTCCAATTGAGTTTCATTATGCTAATTCCCAGGTATAGGATCACAGCTTTAGGTTAAATAGACATGCACAGTCTTGCATTGTTAATGCATTGAATAGTTTAAAGAAAATTAGATGCTAAAAAAACTTGAGTGTCTGATGCCACAGAGTCTGACACACATCTCAGTAATTTTACAAGCTTTTAAACTCAAAAGCAATTTATGAATATTTAAAATGTATTAATGAACATTAAAAATAAGCCAGAACATTCTAAGCAAGAAGTGGGTTTACTTTTTACTGAACAGCTGGATCAAACATTGTCTCTGTGTTTATCGTCATCGCTTTAAAACTAAAATGTCCAGAGTTTTCTATCTTTCTTTTTCCTTTTTATTTCTCTATTCATAAAAGCTGACTATTATGAGAAGGACACTGGAACTTCCTTGAGGAACCTATGCCTTATATTCTGCAACATACTCCACGACACCCACACACTTGAGGTGTTACAACAGAAAGCTAAATAAGTAATGGAAAAACCTCCAATTTCAAGAACCCTATAGTCACAGATCTTTTGCAGACTATATCCCAATTTTGGGGGGTGGGTGGAGTCTATTTGAAGAACATTTCAGATCCTATTGAACTGCAATTCCCAACAGACCTAGGCAGCATAGCCAGTTCAGCAACCTCTAGAGGGCCACACATTCCTCATCTGTGGGCTATTCAGTGGCATCACCAACACGGTGCAAGGGATGTAGAGCATTCTGGGTGACACTCTAAGGTGGGGTGATGCCACTGCTGCGATGTTCACCTGCATCTTTTTAAAATGCTGTAAGAGTGAGTGGGGTGAGGCTCGGTGGGAAGAGAAAGGAGAGGCCTCAGATTTTAAATTTTAATTTTTTTAAAAAAAATCAAAAATCCTTCAAAAATATCGCCTTTTAGCAAATTTTCACTTCAGTCAGATTATGTATATGTAAATGCATTCTGTGCATATGATAGTGTAATTTAAAGATATGCAGTTGGCCCTCCATATCTACAGCTTTTTTATCCACTGATTTTTTTATCCACAGATTCAAGCATCTACAGATTGAAAACATTCCAAAAAATATCATTTCCAAAAAGCAAACCTTGAATTTGCATATAACATAGGGGGTATAATTAAACTGCATTTAAAGGAACTTAAGCATCCACAGATTTTGGTATCCATGGGGGATCCTGGTACCAAACCCCAGCGGATACTATGGGCCCACTGTAATTTTAATTTTGCTAGTTGTTCATATCACAACTATTACCATGACATTCAAGCAATTATTCATGCAATTATTACCATGACACCATATGCAGGAATTATGTTTAATGAGTAACATTAGTACAAAAAACAAGATTTTGTATGGTGTGGGATAGAAGGAGGTCAGTGAAGGAGGGAGTGATACCATGCGTTACCGCACTGGGTAACACCAACCCCAGCAATGCCACTGGGGCTACTAGAAGCTTCTCTCCAGTTGTAACTTTTATCTTTGTTGCTAGAAGCTGCATTCTTTAAAAAAAAACCCCAACAACTTTGCTGCCTTTAGGCAGCAGCAAACTATGAACCTATAGTTCTTAAATACTGTGAAGATTCTCTTCAGCTTGGTTTTATATGGAAAATCAAGATGAAAAGAGAAGAGAAGTTTAAGGGGTGACATGATAGTCCTGTTTAAGTATTTGAAGGGATCACATATTGAGAAGTGTGGCAGCAGCGTGGGACTTGGGAGATCCATATCTCTGCTGAGCCATGAAGCTCACTTAACGAGTTTGAACTACAGTAGTCACTCTTTTTCAGCTAGATGACCTATCTTACAGGGTTTTTTGTGAAGATAAATGGGGAAGAGAAGAGCCAGTATGGTGTAGTTGTTTGAACACTGGACTACAACTCTAGAGATCTGGGTTCCAATTGCCACTGGGTGACCCTGGGTGAGTCACACACTCTGAGCCACAGAAAAAACTGTGATACCTTCACTTTGGGGTCACCATAAGTCAGAAACTATTTAAAGGCACATCATCAGCAACATCAACAGCAACAGAGGAGCCATCAACATTACCTTGAGCTCACTGAAAGAAAGGTGGGATATAAATGTAATTTTAAAATGACAGTAATTTCTGCTTCAGAAAAAGTCAATCATTTCTGCTTAAGTGGCAGATGTAAAAGGCACAGATTTTCCAGATGTAAAATCCCACTTGTTATGCTGCTTGCAATTATGTTCAGAAAAAACAGGTGAGGGGATTCCTGTTAGTTAGCAGAAGGAATTGTGCAGCTTTCTAGATATTGTTGGACTGCAAGAGCCATGTCCCTCATAACTGCCTTTGCTGGCTGTGGCTGATGGTAATGGAAGTAGAGTAGCATTTGGAGATTCCCAACCTTGTTGAAACTGAGCCTGTAAGGATGAATTTTTGAGGAAAAGTCTGAGTAAGGCATTGATACAAGCCAAAATATTATTGGGCTGTTAGGAATGTGTATCTACCATTTTTACATAGCTAAGAAG
Source organism: Sceloporus undulatus (assembly GCF_019175285.1). Taxonomy (NCBI): domain Eukaryota; kingdom Metazoa; phylum Chordata; class Lepidosauria; order Squamata; family Phrynosomatidae; genus Sceloporus; species Sceloporus undulatus. The sequence goes on from NC_056522.1 coordinate 256,171,919, forward strand.
TGACTTCTGTCTCGATCCGGCCCACTCTCCATTTATGGGAAGCAGCCATTGCAATTGACAGGAGGCTGTTCCCCTCTCTGTCAGCGACTGATTGATGTTCTCACTCCCTCGTGTGAGCAATCTCTATTGCAACAAACAGAAGCAGGGTCCCTGTCACATTTCACTCTTGCACCAGAATTGCTCATACAAAGAAGGGATCACCTGCTTCCTGAGTGAAAGGGGAACAGACCTCCATTGATCGCAATGGCTGCTTCCTGCAAAGTGGGGATTAAGTGATTTCCATGGTCCCTATGTGTTCCCAAAAAGGGACCACACAGGGATTGTGAATACCACACAGTTATAAAGGCATAACTCCAGTTTATGCATTTGTAACTCTTCAACAAGCTTCCGTCTACTCTCTTCATAACAGAGCACAAATTCCATTTGAAAACAACAAACCTCTGTTGTGAAACAGGTTGATCTGGTTTGAAACTCTTGGTTCCTACTGTAGATTTGCAGAAAGCAGATGACCTTGTGAAAAGTAGGTCAGGAAACAGGATCAGAAATTCCAAGCAGGCCATAGATATTTTATGATGAGCCAAGTGACTGCAGGTAGAAAATAACCTTTTGACTATAGCAGAAGTTTTTCAGGAGAATTATCTATAAATGTAGAATCCATACATTTTAAGTCAGGAATGATATTTTTTTTCCTTTGGTTGAAAATACACTGCAGAAATAATCTAGTTTGAGACTGCTTAAACTGCCCAGGTTCAATACTAGGGAATTCCAGAAACTGTAGTTTTGTGAGACATTTAGCCTTCTCTATCAAAGAACTCTGGTGCCACAATAAACTACAATTCCTAGGATTACCTAGCACTAAGCCAGGACAGTTAAAGTGGTCTCAAACTGGATTATTTCTGCAGTGTGTTTGGACTCTTGTCAAGAAATTTCTTCATAAAAAGTATGGGGAATAATGGTGCAGCTGATTCTTGTAGTAGTCATCATGAATAATTTCAGTTACCTAATGGTATGCAGTGGCAGAAAAGCTCCAAGATGGCTGGCTCAACGCAGTAAATTAGAAAAGCAGTTTATTCTGATCAATCAGACTACAGGATCTGGCAAGGAGGTGGAGGGCTTGTTTAACTAGAACATCAGTGGTACCCTCCAGATGTCTTGGAATACAATACACATAATTGGCTGGAGTTGATGGGAGCTGGAATCCAACATTTTCTGGGTATTACTCAAACATGCATGGTAAATAGTGGTGAGGGAGAAATTCATTTGGTTCACATTTTAATATGCACTTACCTCATTTTGCAATTTTGAGCCAAAACTATTATAACATAGCAAGTGTTAGATATGAGGAAAACATGCATTGGGGAAAGTATAGACAGATATATAAATTTTCATGTAAAATTGTTTGTTTGCGTTTTAAGCTTCAAACTGAGGCAGAAACGGGACAAATCATACCTAAGATGGGAATAATGAGAAACAGAGAGAAACAGAAATTGACAGATTCATGATGGGTAGAAAAATCTCTTTTCATCACTGTTGGAAAGGGAAGTAGGTCATCTATTTTTGTTTAGTGGTAAAGGAAAAAAGCAAACAAGCAAGTAAACAAGAGGTAAGTTATATTCCTCCTTGCTGTTGGAAAGGACAGTGATACTAGCTTGTAGTGAAAATCTTTCATCTTCAGGCACAGGTTTCATTCCAAGATCTACAGATTGGCATACAGAGATGGACAGATTTCGCAAAGTACACACAAACTTGCTTAGATTAAACAAAGTGAGAATGCACAACTTGTGGTCCTCCAGGGATGATGGTGACTGCAGTCCAACAACACAAAGAGAGCCACAAGTTGCCTATCCCTAATGCAGAGGAATTCCTCTTGGAGAATTAAAAATGCAGACAAGTATCAGCCATTTCTTATTGATATATGTCCAATATATCATAAAGTCACACAACAGCTTTGAAGTTAACATTTCAGCCATTTTGAGTTATAACAGCAAAATAAAGCGGGTGTCTTATGGAATCTTATAATCTAACATTTGTCATAAGCTTATCTGACTTCCATGTCCCTTTCATCAAATGCTTTAAATTGGATTCAGGCAGTCAAAGGTGGAGAGGGATGACCAATTCACAAACAACGCTTATGAAATACTCTTGATTAACTGAGGAATTAAATACTCTTGATTAACTTTAACCTTTGAGCAATACAGAAGAGACATCCCATACAGAACAAGCGAGCTTTAAATCAAAACATAATTCAATGCAGTCTCAATTTATTCTTTCAGCCACAGCTACAGTGATTGCCCATGAAAAGTTTCATGTTCTTAACTGCTAGCTTTACTTCATGTAACCTAGACAATCATCTAGCACCCACAGAGAAATCTTGTTTGATAATCTATTCTCCATGAACTAAAAGTAAATTTCAAATGTTAAAGTAAACATTAATGCAGACAAATAATAGACATTGTGTGCTTGACAGTTTGGGAAGGTACCTAGTGCAAACTACCCAAACCAACCATATCTCATTGCAATACAATATAACTTGTAGAGATCCAGCATATATAAATAACAAACAAACAAACAAACAAAAACTTTATTTTTACCACTCCTCTCTGTCGGAAGACAATCGAGGTGGCTTACAATTAAAAGGAAGACATACAATATCCAATATCCCAATTGTTCCCTCCTTCTCCTAAAACATTATTAAACACAATAACCATTAAAAACAATACATTAAAATAGCCAGAGATGGATGGGTGGGGTTACAGAGTACTGAGAGAGATGGTGGATTCAATTCAATTGGTGGCCAAGTTGTTATTCAGGAAAGGCCTGCCAGAGGATATCCATCTTGACAGACTTTGTAAAGTTATCCAAGCTGGTAATATGATGGATCTCTTCCGGCAGGCCATTCTATAATCTGGGAGCAGTTTAATAATAATAATAATAATAATAATAATAATAATAATAATAATAATAATAATAATTATTATTTACATCCCGCCTCTTCCGATTGAGGATCGAGGTGGGTAACAACA